>NW_027498069.1:0-144350 GCF_021521415.1 Bidens hawaiensis
TCACAAGAAAGATAATAAAAGGCAACTCAGACCGAATATACATGTGTCTGGATCCATACATAACTGATAATTGGCATACAAAACCAAGTCAGTCATAACCAGTTTTCCAACAGGGTCACATAGCCTAGGGGAAGGTTGTCTCCGAACAAGGGCTATGCAACTCGGGGAACCTTTGAATTGTGTGTGTAGAGCAGTGGTACAAATCCCGGGAATAATAGACATTCTTGCTGAGTTTGTGAAACAGAAAACTATGATTGTATTTAACGATTGTTATAAACTGTTTTATCGAGACAACGTTTCACCAGCATATAGCTGACGTGTTTACCCATGTAGGTGACTAAGTGATGATGAATGATAGACAAGGATTTAGAGTCATGAAAATAGAAGATCGCTCAAGATGGCTCAATGTTTCTTATAATCCTTGTAATAATAATAACACTGTTTTGTAACTGAAAACTTGGGTATTTAATTCCCAAGAATTTTGAAATGTAAATTAATATTTTAATATAAAAGACTTACGCTAAAATAAACCTGCTACTCTGATATAATTATAAAAAAGGTATACCAACCGGTAGTCATGCCTAGGCCCTGGACCGGGGTGTGTGACAGGTTGGTATCAGAGCCATTGGTTTCAGCAAATTAGGTATTGATACGTTAGTACCTACGATGTAACCATTTAATTGATAAGTAGGGATAAGCTATGATTGGTAGTCTACTTATCCCTAAGTAATAATCTGTGCAGATGTCGTATACGAACTACTACGGACAAAGGGCCGGGTAGTGAGACGATCGAAACCTGCACCTGAGTCTGAGCCATCTAATAAGACCAGTACTAATTTTGGTCATAAGCAACCAACTAATTCAGTATAACTAACTGATCCGGTGAATCCAATAAATCCGGCTGATTTGACAACGAGATCGTTCATTTATTTTATCTTTGTATTATTTATGTTCGGTCGTTTGATTTATTGCACCCGTCTCGAGAACTTATCAAGAACAAAACCGTTCGTTGTCGGATCCGGTTTCGGGACCTACCGTTTTTGTTTTTTGTTTCTTTTTTAATTTTTTTGTCAATTGATGGTGATTAGGACCGATTTTAACCTTGGTTTTTTGTTTAGGAGGATTCTTGATCTTTCGGCCGAATTGGGGACTTTTTCAAGGTTGGAATTTAAGGATTCTGCTTCTAAGGTATGTTATCATCATCATACTTGAATTTCAATTGCATAGGAGGATTCTTTTTCAAGGTTGACTTAATATAAAATATAATACGTTGCACTGAGTATGAGGCTATTAATAGCTATTGCCCGATCAACACTTCTTCAAGATGGGTATGCTGCTATGATTACAATAGTATCACACAACTTTTGGTTACATGAATGATCCCTGAATAACCTGTTGCTGTTGACTTGGAAGTATGTATGTGTTATATGTATTTTTATAGTTTACAATACCAATAAGGTCATCACTGGTTCTTGAGACTATTTTCCTGAAACAGGGGATATACAAGAGATCTAGATACTATTCCCTAAATGTCCCTTTTGTTGATGAAAGTTGTGCAGTTGTGTTACAAGGTCGTGCCAAGGAACCATTCTTGTTAGGGGATGTTTGGCCTAGCTTATTTAATAAAGCTTATAGCTTGTTTAGCTTTTTTTTTTTACAAAATAAGCTTAACTTGGTGTTTAGTTTAGCTATTTAAGCTTATATAAGCTAATTTGAAGAAGCTTATTTGAAGATGGTTTTTTAGCTTATTTGATTAATCTTATTTGTGTAAGGGTGTAAGTTACTCATTTGTCCCAAATGGTGGTGGATTAACACTTATTGAAGCAACTTATTACTATAACAAATTAAAGAATGATGGATTTAATAACTTATTATCAACATGTAAAATATCAGCTAATCCAAACACTTAAAAAGAGCTTATCAAATAATAAAAAATAAGCTATAAACTACTTTAAAATATAAGCATAAGCCAAAAAATAAAAGGTAGGCCAAACACCCCATACAAGGTCGTGCCAAGGAACCATTCTTGTTATGCTTGATAATTACAGCCAATGTTTAACTCTTTTTGGTGAACATGTTGACCAAGTTATAATTTTCATCAAAATCCTTTTCAAATCAAAATGAGGCCCAGCGACATGTTAACCACCTCAACGCTAAAACGGAAATAATAATAAAATAAGGATTTTACTAATTCAGCAATTCCAAGCAATTTCTTTTCATGTATGTATAATTTCTAATTTCTAGTGATCTTCCAAGTAATTTAACTTTGTGTTTCAAGATATTTTCTTCTTCTTTTACTGAATTCTGATATATGTATATAGTTTTATAACAAATAAATTAAAGACTTTATTTTTGGTATTCACATAAATAAAATTAGTTAATCAGCCTTTCATGCATTTTAGTTTACTTAACATATTTAATTATTTTAGTCAGTGAGGTCTCAAGTTAGAATTCGATATCAATCGGATTTTATCGTAATGGACCTTCAAGTGGTGGGTTTTCCTCGGAACAGAAGACGGTGGGCGTGGGCTACCCAACGCTGTATGTGATCATGGACGCATGAGATCGTCCTTTGCCAATAGGTTACTCTCTTCGTTGGCTATTTGGAAAAAAAAACATATTCAATTACTAATATGTTTATAAAAAAATTGTTCAAACTTTTGATATTAATATCCTATTAATAACTGTTATTTATATTAACTATAAGTTTAGACGCACGTTTTCTTTTAATTGCAATCACCTCGTACTCTCCATAGAGTACTCATTAGTGAATGTGATAGTTGTGACTCATTATAAACGTAGATAGTTTCAGCAATTTGTAATTCATGTTAAATCAAATATTTGTTTTCTTGGTAGCAAGTAGCATATAACATAATATTATAATGGTAGGAATTAAAAAGAACCGCGTGGCCAGTAGAAGGCTGCAACGTAGTACAAATATTCACGTGATTGAGAATTTCGCAGCTACCGCGTACTAGCATGACTCGAAGTTATATATAGCAGTGATCACAAATCCGCAAAGATAGGAAATTAAGAAATAATCTCTCTTTTTAATAAATATAAGCAAGGTAGAGATTATATCAAAACAAAAATAAATATGGCGGACCAAAGAAGTGCAAGTACTGGCGATGAAGAGTATAAAAAAGACCATAAAGTTAACGATGATGCTATGGTGACAAAAAGCGTTCCCCACCAGCGCCTGCGTGGTGATGAGCGCAAGCGCAAGCACAAGCTCGTCCTATGTGCCTGCGTCAAGGTCAAGGTCAAGTCCCACAGCACGTCCTATGTTCCTGACGGCTCCCCTGATCAAATATCGTCCGATGATGATTTATTCGGACGATATTGTTCTCTTGAGTTACAGCAGGATAGAAATAGGAATGATTTATTCGCTATGACTATTATGGATGTTCACCATGGCCAAGAAGAGATTGTTGGTGGTGGTGGTGATAGTGGTGGTGGTAGCAACACTCAACAAGGGTCCTCCATAGCACCGCTCTGCCGCACCTCTCCTCATCCGCACCCCCCCAAAAAGAATTTGTGGTTAATTATGAAACGGGTCATCAAGAACAGGTTTATTTTGAAGCGAAGTGAAAGTTGAAGATGTAATTCAAAAGAGTTTAATCAGTTGGGATTTAGTTACTAGTTTAAAAGTTCTGAATTAATGTGTGTAGTTTTTGAATATTTTGCAAGTTTATCTTATTTGTTTGAATGCAAGTTTGTCTAGATAATTTTATTTACAGTTATAACTAGGATTTAGGACCCCGCGCTTCGCGAGGAGACCATTAAACCGAAAAAAAAACATACGTAAAAACGTTAAACCACGAACGTGCTTTGAGTCGATGCAAAATCAACTTGTATCGGCTTACGACATCGAAACTAAACAAAAGAAATAAACTTGTCAATACCAAAATACTACAGATTATCATATGTGGAACAAAAAAAATAGTACGTTACAGTTGCGAAACGATGCAAATTCGGTTAGTATTGGAAGTACCAACATAAATTGATAAAATCAATTTGTAAGCCAAAAAATCATATGTTAAAAGCATAGTATCAAACTTTGAAGCGCGGATATAAAAATATGTGACGATGGGATAATTTTAAAATTATGAAAAAAGTTTCGGTTATTTTAAAGACTAACCATAACAAATATGAAAGCAAAGTTTAAGAAAATTTTAACCGAAAAGTAAAACATGTATAGCCGACATTTGTCAAAATTTAAGGTTTAAAAATATAGTTTGTTAAATATTATAATTAGTTAAAACAAAAAAGAATAAAAACTTTATGATAGTATACCGATCTCTAATGTATTTTTTAAAGTTAAAACATATATAAATTCCAAATAAAAAATCAAATTTAAACAATAAACTAAAATACAATATATGTAAAAATAGACTTAAAATAAAATTAAAATGAATAGTAAATATGTAAGAGGAAATAAATCTCAATTTTAGTATATATAATAATGATAACAAGTTGTCTTTTATTCCAGAAGAAAGGGAAATGGCGAATATACCAACCATATTGTTAACAACTACTAAACGGCATGTGTGTTGCGGCGGTAGATTTCATATACATTGACCGGTGCTTAGCGATGGTATGTTGATAAAAAACATTAAAATAATCATTGAATTTATGTTGTAAATGAATAGAATAAGGACATGCGTCTAACTAAAATTTAACTACAAACACAAAATAATTTTAAACTCAAAATTGAAAATAATTATATTTTAACTACCTAGCACACATGTAAAAAAAGTAACTGGACATTCATGAATATATATATAATGATAAATATCTACCCGTTCGTACTTAGGTACCACAGTTAATACGAAAAACAGTAAAATGTTGTTCAACTAATAAGACAAAGTCAAACTGTTTCAATCTCCAGCTCATATTTGTGGTCTTTTTTGATACTGTAGCAGGTTTAGTGCAAGTAATTATAATAGCATAGTATTACAATGGTAGGACTTAGAAAGAACCGTGTGGGTGTGGTTGAAACGTAGTAAAAGATATTCACGTGATTGAAACTTCGCAGCTACCGCGTACTAACTCCCTCGAATTTAAATATATATATTGAGAGAGCTACCAAGCTGCGAATAACGTAAAATCCGCAAAGATAGGAAATTTACAAATAATTAAGCATGGCGGAGCAAAGAAACGAAGAAGTGAGAGATGAGAAACATCTACATCTACAGTCCGGTGGTAGTCGAGTTACTATTGATACCGAGGAGGGTGTCAAAGCTAGTGATGAAGAGCATATGAAAGACCATAAAGTTAACAATGATGCAATGGCGCCAAAAAGCGACCCCTACCAGCGCCCGCCCCCCTAGAGGGAACATGCAGAATGCCTACGCACTTAGAGAGTCTGTGCGGGATACAAATAGGCATGGCCGCCTCTAAGGCCGGGCATTGCGGGTGCCCGGCCGGGGCACATTTTTTTCGGGGGCACAAATTTTTTTAAAAATTTCCAATGTTATATATATAGAATACCCGAACACTTATAATCCCACTATTTTTATAATACCTACACACTTTTTAGACCCATTTTTTTAAATTGCATAAAGACTTATAGGTCATTAAAAATTGAAAGAGAGCCGTTACTTTTTATTAACCAATAAAAGGTAAATAAATAGAAAAAATAAAATGAATAGGTAGGATAATAACAAGTCGACATCTAACACCAACATTCACGGTAGCATATGCAGAAAGGAGTTTTTCGAAATTGTAGTAATTGAATTCTTATTTTTATTTACGATCCACAATGCCCCGAGAAAGACTTAGCGGGTTGGTGATCATAGCTATCGAGAACAGAATATTAGAGAGCATAAACTACGATGAGTTGATTCACCAAATTGTTATCAAGAATGCTATGTGAACTTCACAAATCCTCAGTTAGCTATTAGCATATTGAGTATGTCATAAACTCATTTTAATACAATTATTTTGCTAATTGTTATGTTTATTGCCATAACTTTAATCATCGTTGAAAAAAGTTGTTGACATTATTTAGTACGCTATGGCTTAGGGGGCATATTTTTACGGTCCGGCCGAGGCACGTGAATTCTCAGGGCCGACCCTGCAAATAGGAATTATTTCTTCGCTATGGCTGCTATGGATGCGCACCAAGGCCAAGATAAGATTGTTGGTGGTGATGATAGTGACAGTGATAGTGGTGGTGGTAGCAGCATGGCACGACAAGTGTCCCCAGTTGCTAGCACCAATCCACCGCTCCCATCCTCCTCCGCTCCCCTTAAAAACTCTACACATCTAATTAAAGTGGAAGATACCAAGGGTCCAAGCTTACCAAGCGGCAGGAAGTAACTCTGCATGTTGATCAGTGACTTAATTGTTTGTGTGATTCTATCTCTACCATTTCGCTAATTTGTGTGTTACTATTGGGATCGAGTTATAACCCTTGATTAATTATGTGATATTAATATTTAGCAAATAAGTGTTCCTCCATGTTCTTAATTGACGAAGAAATGGTCAGTGACGAATTCAGGAATTTTTTTCAGTCGGTGCACTGCTTTTAGATGCTTTTATGGAGTCGATTATAAAAAAAGTCTGGGTCGGGTTGAGGTTCGGGTCGGTTTGATGGCTCGGTCAAAGTTCATTACGTAATAAAAATACTATAAACTAATAAAAAATACACCGTCATTAGAAATTAATAAACACATAATATAAATTAAAACTAACAAAAACCAACAATTTCAAACCAACAAACTAACAAATTAAAACTAAAATTTATCAAATAACTTAGCAATTAACAGCATCAAGAACAATTAGCATTAAACATTTATCAAATTAATCTAAACTTACCGTCATAGTGGAAGGATTCGAGGAAGAGTAACAAGGCAGGAGGAAGGAGCAATGGACCAACGGTGGTGTGTGGTCAGCCGAAAAAGCAACTGCGGTGGTCGTGGACGGCGCTCAGGCGGTGGTCGGCAAACGGTGGTGGCCTGGTAGGGGTGCGCGTTGTGGAGTATGAAGAGGGGAGAGAGGCGTTTGTGTAACTGTGTCTATGTTTGTATAATTTGTCTTATAAAACCATAAATTGATGAAAAGCTGAGTTAGGAAAAAAAAGTTCTAAAAAAACATTTGGAGCATGTGTGATATTTAGTTTACCAAACCAACAAGTTACCAACTGGATTAGCGTTTGTATTGTAAACAACATGGTTCCCACCTAATTTATAAGGTGGTTCACTCTAGTATTTTCTATTGATAATACATTATTATTTAGAAACTCGGGTGGTTTCCGGTAACCACCCATTTGTTAGCTAGATCCGCTCATGAAGATGGCCATGTAGATGTGTCTGAGATTGCAGTTGTTGGAGATGATTTGTTGTTTTTGTTAAAATATAATCCAAATTCATGGGTCGGATCTGGTTCAAGTCATCAGATGGTCACATGGTCTAAGTCTCTTGAATTTTGAATAAAAGTCGTTACCTCGTGTTTTCTCTTGGTCGGGTTCCTTTACTTTATCGTAGTAAAGTTTGTTCCTTTATTCAGTTACATTAGGGGCGAACCTATGTTGTTTAGGTGTTTACGGAAACCCCTGAGTTTCGAAATTACTATGTAATGCTATATAGAAAAACTGTGGTGAACCCCTTATAAAATATGAGATGACCCCTAAGAAAACTTAACAAAATTACAAGTGATGTAGTGGATAAAACATGAGTTATGTGGTTGCGGGTTTGATTACCGTTAGTCTCCACAGTCCACACACCGCTCTGCCCTAGTTTTGATCTACTTTAAGGTACTAATTTTGTTATTTTTTCTAATTTATTGTCCAATTTAGGTTTTACGCTAATTTTGTAATTAATCTTGTTTCGTGTAGCATTTGCCTGATTACCTTGATGACTTTTGTTGATAATGATCCAAAAACAACAGTCGTGAGTTATCCTTTTCTTTATTTTGTATCATTATTTTATGATTTAAATGCTGTTGTGATCAGGGCGGATTTAGAGCTTTGTTAGGGTGGGCCGGTGCCTACCATCTGTCTGCCGGAGTGACGTGTTTGCACCACACTAATTGGTTAAATTTTCTCTTTTTATCATTTGTATTACATTAAATAATTCTTAAATTCCAATATTAGCTTAACTTTAACCTGTAATTTTACTATTAATTATTCCTAAAGCTAACAAATTTATATCAAAGTTCTAAAGAGGGGTGTATAAAATGACCAATGCATCCTTTTAGATGCTCTGAAAGTTTATTTTGCTTTGGGCTTTTAGGATTGTTGGTCGGTCTTTTTCTTTAAAACGACCCACCTTTTACTGGTCTATTTTGTGTCCACCGTAGTAAAAATTTCTGAATCTGTCACTAGTTGTGATTATCTAATTCATGGTTAGTGACGTGTAACTTGTTCCATTGTAAGTCATTGAAAGAAAATGTAGGGGCCGGTCATTCATGGTTTGTTGTGTTCTTGCCTACTTTTAAGTTGCTTTATGGTTTATATGGTTACTCTATATCAAAATTTAACAAGTTCTTACAAACAAACATGATTTCATTAGGAACATTACATGAACATTGCATTCTTCAAAAATGGCTTTCCTCCTTCCTTGAATCAGATTATATATTTAGCCTTTGTAGCACAATATCTACAATATTGGTTTATTTTCCTTTAAGCTGTAAGACCACAACCCAATGCTAAAGGAAAATTTTTAAAAAGAATTTTTAACACATCATCATATCCATAATCTCTTTTTTCTTTCTCTCTCTTCATTTATTCTTATATGCTCATAAACATTTTCTCTCCAAGTGCAAGACACATTCTCTTTCTTGTCCCTCTTCCATGTCATCATTCACTTCACCAAAAGCATGCTAAATGTATTTGCATGAATGATTGTCTAAATTGTCACAACTTAACCTACGGCGGAAGGCCGGGGCGCAACCAATTGCCCAGTAGCTCACAAGGCACTAACATTAAGATAATGACAATAACTAATTATTTAATTTAAATAATCAAGTACATTGCATAATTCAAAACCAAACATTATCCAACTTACAAATTCAAAACAAATAAAATTTAAATAAATGTTCGTTGATATCCTAAAGGTATCATCTACTTGCTTCAAGCTTTCTTCATCCAATATGTATACCTGCAACATGCGTAAAAATATATATATTTTGTCAACCCAACGGTTTGTGAGCAATTAATTGAAAATATAACAAATAAAATCCGTTCATCATGACACTAAGTCAAGCTACTAAGATGGGTGCATGATCATACCAATGAGGATGAGGATGAAGTTCACCATAACAATAAATAAACACCTTGAAAATAAGCATATAACAAGTAATGAGCAACTAGGTTAATGACCCGTGTATCATACAGACGGAAATTAATAAATTCGTTAGGTAAAAGTAAATATATATGATTGCTTATTTGAATAAACATAAAATTATGACTTTATGTGTAAAGATTATTTTACGTAAATAGAAAGTTATGAGAATTGCATGTTCACTATTCAACAATTTAACGTATTTGCTAGTAAATTTATTATTATGTGTATAAGATTAAAATATCACTTAATCGTCAGATGTAATAATTTGTATGAGCAATTAAAATATAATATTGAAAAAATATTAATGTTACAAATATAGTAAAATCATATAGCATGATGGAAGTTATTGGTTGGGTAATATATGAAATTGAATTTTACAAAAATATATGAAAGCCTTTATGTTTGATAATATTTTGTGAATAAGCTTGAAAATAGAGGAATAGCTTATCAGTGCCGATTGTTTTATATGGTGAAATGACTTTTGATTTTTTCTATTTTGGTTATTTCGTAACATAAGTTAGCAAATTATAAGTAATTAAAAATAGAGGTTACATCCATGTTATTAGCTAGCTAATTATGGATGGAATGACAAACAAGAAACATATTAAAACATATTGAATTTTAATTCTAATTTAAATTACTTAATTAAATAATTGTTAAAATTGATAAGAGTTTATGTGGCATCCTATGTGGACATGCTAAAATGGTGCCATGTGTACATATGGTTTTGCTTTAATAGTATAGTAAGATTTCACGCAAACACAGTAATATGAATTGTGGTTGACGACTCGTTTAAACTAAAATAATATAATTTGCAGTACGCATGTTACCCCCAAAACAAAGCAGAAAAAAAGGTGTGGATTACTCACCTTAACAATTGGCAAGTGGAAAAAGATAAGAATATGGAAGAAAACGACTTAAGCGAACTGACCAAACCGAACTTGATGATTTCCTAAAAATTAGGAAAATATTCCAAAGTTAAAACAAAACCAAAATGAACCAAAATTAATAATAAAATATGAGTTTAAAGTTAAAATTAAAGAAAACGAAGTTTAATCGAGTGTTCGGTTCGTAGTCGGTCCAAATGTCGTTATGAGGTCGAATTCGAATCCAACATGTCTAAAACTTAATTATAAGCATAAAATATTGAAAATTCAGAAGCTAATTCGGGTCAATTCTTAGTGTAATTGAAAAGCCCCAAATTAGTTTCTAACATAAACCCTAGTAAGAGATTAATGAAATTAAACATGAAATCCCTCAATTCTTTTGAAATTATAAACTTACCCGAAACTTGATAATAGAACTAGTTGATTATGATTAAAGAGACCCGTTTGACTTTGTTGGTTAATTCTTGAAGAACACTAGATTATGCTTAATTCGTGAATGAGGAGGAGTTTGAGAGTGAGTAGCAAGTTATGAACGAACTATAGGCCTTGTATATATAGGAAGCGAATTCCAACTCGTGTTTATCACGAATTTGGAGATAAACCCACTTTAAACTTGAACAAATGATAAGATTATCATAAATTGGAGATAAACAAGATTAATCCGGGATAATAATCGTTGTTTAGAGATAGGATTTCACTTATGAATAATCTAGAACCTTGAATTTGAATTACAACACGTTTGAGATAGTGTTTGAACCTTATACAAGTCGAAAATGTGGTTTAATGAGCTGAACCGAACCCAAACGAGTAACACAGTAGCTGCAACTCATCGGCCGCGTCTAGTGGCCACTAAGGCCTTCCTCGTCGCATGGCGCCTAGTCCCTTTAGTTTATGAATTCGATCCCAATCGCTAAAACTTGATATTTATGATACATAAGCTAGTTGTAACGATACTAACACAAGACAAATACAATGAACTTTTATTAATAATGCAAGATCCGAATTATAGTACGGGCCGGGTACAATGAAACCGGAAAATAACGGGTGTTACATAAATGGTTAACAATAATATGCTTTCGTATAAGATGTTTTAAGCATAATTTTGTACTATAGACTTGTTGAGGGTATATTTCATTAACCCGCTTAGTAATTTTAACTCATTAACAGTCAATCTTCTTTGATCAATCATTATTTCGGTTGTAAGCCAATTAAAAGAATATTTGAAAACGACAGTGACGGAACCAGAATCTTTTAGCTGGAGGGTCGTAATAGTATTGTCTTGGATTCGTAAGTCGTGAGTATATACATCAATTACTTTTTTGTTACTAGAAGCTGGTAACCATAACCTCCAATGTCTCGTATCTTGAACTATAATAAAAATGTTTTTGTCTTAGCACTTACAAAAACATTAACATATTTATTTTTTAGGAAAAAAATATCAATTCGGTTGACAGGGGTCATCCATATTGTCTCCTTACTTCCTCTTGAATATTAATTAAAAATTAATAACTTGTTTATGTAAGGCCAGGCTACCAACAATTCATTATTTCTTTAGCATTTAACGGACTTAATGAAGTTTAGATGTTTGGTTCGTGTTACTAAATTCATTTCGAAAACATGTAAAACATGTTTATACTGTATTTAAAATAAATGGTTATGACAAACTAAATAATGAATTCTAAATTAGATAATATATATATAATAATAAATAATTCTAATAATGCAAAATCAGAAGAGAAAGAACCTGGTATGTTATTATTTATTAAAGTAATAACTATTAATTAAAAATTTGGTAAGTCTTGATTTTAGTAGATTAAAATTAAAAAGGAAAATAAAGTATAATAATAATACTAAAATAACATGCTTTTGTACGGTTGTTTAACCATTTAAATATTTAATTACTTAAAAAAAGCCATATAGCTTGAGTCTCAAAACCTCTCTTCTCCGATGTTTCGGATTGTCAAACCACCACCACCGGCTTGAAAATCATCAAATATATTAACTTTAATCACTCTTCTATTGTAAATTACTCTTACAAGCACAATCTGGGAGATGGTGAAGCTATAATTTTTCTTTTCCGATTGAGTATTCCGGTAGTCCGGTATATCGCTAAATTAGCCTGCCGGAGGGTCAACGGACCCTCCTGACCCCCCCTGTAAATCCGTCCATGGAAAACGACGCCATTATTAAAACTTGCTTTAGGCCCTCGAAAAGCTTCAGCCGGCCTTTAATGATGCTTGAATATTGCTTTATTCGGTACTTAAGGTGTAGTTGTTTTTATTAATCCCAACTATCATCTTTTGATCGCTGTCGGTCTCAACTAACGAATTGGCTGGTGATGGTCGCAACTTTTAACTTATTTGTTCCCAATGCTTCACGACTAACAGAATCCTAACTCCGTTATTTGCAGGTCAGCGGAAAAACTTTTTTGGCCGAAAACTCACATTTTTTCTGGAAAACTCAACATTTTCATCCGAAGTATTTTTATAACCTAAGATTGGACCTTTAGGAACATTTTTCTAGTAAATCCACCAATTATTAAAGTTGCCGGAACCTTAAAACCATTGTCGGAATAGATTGGTGATGCTCAAATAGTGGTGGTTGGTTGGTCGTGAGTCAAGCGAGTGAGGACATGAACCAGATGCAAGATAGTATCAATGAATTAAAATCCAACTAAAAAAATGTCGATCATCGAGTTAAGATAAAGACGAAGACGAGGGGGAAATGTAGTTAGTTATGATAACTTGTATTACAATGGAACATTATTAAATTATGAAATTTAATGGTTTTGTAATTATAATTATGGTTAACTAGTTTTTTTTTTACCCGGCGCAACGTCGAATTAACGTATCGGGCTGGTCGAATATGTTTATGTCACGTTGTAGTTGTGCATTACTGTGGGTCCGGTTGATTAACATATAAAACATTAAAATATAAAAAACGACATTTGTTCAGTCGGTAAACTCTGAACATTGTCGATATCGGACATTGCAACAATGAGTTGGTAAACCCGGGCGTTTATAAAACCTAAGTGTTCCCAGGCATTGCGACGGTGAGTTGGCGCAAATTCGGTCGGTTTCGGTTACGTTTGTTACGATACCCGAAGTAAACTAAAAGGTCGGTAAAAACTGTGCGTCAATAAAAACCTAAAGTTGTCCATCCTGGGAGTTTCATCAGTGAGTTGAGACGAATAGCTGTTTCATTATCAAAATTAAAAAAAAAAATTATGTGGACCACTTTGGTGCCGCTACCAGACCCAATAAACGCTTAGCAGCACCAAAGTTATAAATTATATATATTTATAATTTACAGTTTTCTTATTACAATTATTCGGTAAATAATCTAGAAGGAAAAAATATATTAAAAACACCATTTAGTGACGACATGTTGCCGGAAAGGCTTGTAATTTATTTCATTTATTATATATTGTATCTTTTAATGTTTTCGGGCCGACCCTTTAGCAAGATATCACATTAGAAATGACTAGCATGAATTTATTTTTAAATATTAGTTTTTAATCTCGTAAATGTTTGTCTAGTTGACCCTTTAGCAACGATATGTCATCGGGAAAGAACTGTCTATAGCCCCGAAAATCTCCCCCTTTAGCGTCGAAGCAAAGGTGACAATATGCTGTCAGGGAAGAGCTATACGATGACATTTTTCTTCTATGCTATCGCTAAATCTTCAACGTATAACTAGTGCTTTACCCGTCCAGTGGACGGGAAAATTAATGCCGAAATATGGCTACAAATTAATTCAGTAAGGGGGCGAAGTGGCCTCGGGGAGGTGTCCGATGCTGCACGACCCCTACAGAAACACCATCCCACCACCTTCGGCCTTGAAAAAAAAAACCGATAGGGGTGTAAATGCCGAAGACACCGCTCCTTCAACGGTCATATGGCCGTTTTAATAGTCAAATTTAAAAATTTTACCCTATAAATGCAACCCCTTAATCATTTTTAACACAAAATTTCACTCGCCCATCTAAGCTCCCTCTCTTAAAACTCACTTGAAATTATCAAATCAAGCAAATAAGCGGAAGTGTTAAAATTGGTCAAAATCAAATTGTTTGCTATTCGTTGATGTAACCAAAATATTAGAAAACTTTTATACATAACATCCCAAAAAAAAACATAAAATATTTGTTGTACTCGAGTTATACGAACTTATGCAATTTGTCTTGATGCAATGTTACTTCTCTTACGTCTGAGCAAAGACCCCACTATCACATGCCGGAAATTTCATGTTGCAACACCTTCACATATCAAAGTATCAATTCCCACAAACGTTAATAAGAAGAAAATATTACCCGTTTCAAGGTTAACTTTTTCTCATTTATAAAAAAGCTCTTGAAACGTTCGATTTCGACGCGTAACATGTTAATAATACCAAACCTTTACACACTGAGATAAATTTAACCCATCAATAACGAATGTTGTCTATACCTGTTACCCGCTAATGATACCAAATTTTCTACCCGTTACGGGGATAATTTGACCCGTTAGCTAACCCATTAATAAATAACCCCTTTTTAGCGTAAATTTTACCCGTTAATAATAACTTTTGACCCGTTCTTTAAAACACAGTTTCGATACATAACCTGTCAATAATACCAAACCTTTAAACATTACCGGTATAATTTTGGCCCATTAATAACGAATATTGTTATGCCTTGCAACCCGTTAAGAATACCATATTTCTAACCCGCTGCCAGGATAATTTTGAACCGTTAATTATTTTAAAAAAAAAAAGTGCCCGTTTCCGAGTTAATTTTTACTCGTTAATAAAAACCTTTTGACGCGTTCTTGAAAAACACAGTTTCAACAAATAACCCCTTAAAATACCAAACCTTTAGAAATTACCAGGATAATTTTGGCTCATTTTATGCCATGTAACCCATTAAGCATACCAAATTTCTAACTTGTTATTGGGATAATTTTGACCCGTTAACTAACTCGTTAATAATTGAAAATACTACCTATTCCAGGATAATTTTTACTCGTCACTTGTTCTTGAAAAACACGGTTTTTACATGTAACCCGTAAATAGTACCTTATTTTTTTAGCTTCACAGTTTCTTCTTTAATTTCTTTATCACGTAAAATCACCGTCCATGAGATCCCTAACTCTTTGGTTTGGTCAAGGTGCGTGGTCAACCTTTTATTCACCATGAACTCTGATTTCAGCTTTACATATAGCATTAAGCTAAAATATTAAATAAAAGAAATACAAAAAACAATGAGGAAGTAACCTTAGAGTTATAGTGACGGGGGCTAATTCAAGAACTTCAACAAATATTGTCTTATGAATTCGTGCTAGGTGATAATTTTTCTGCCAAGGTGCTCTAATTGGCACAACTGATGCAAGCAAAGGGGAGGTTTGACTTTGACTTTCAACAAATGTAGAACAATCTCCATTTGACTTTTGAGTTTGATGGGTGTCAGAAAATTTCCGTGCAATATTTACACTGAAATTTGAGGAGAGAGGGTGCATGACTGAATCCTTACGTGGCATTGCTTAGCTATGGAACATTGAAGGTTGATGTAACACAAAGTGTACATCGTATTAAATCGAATTATCTTCATATTTATCCCGAACTCTATGCAAATTCATTATTTTAGGTACTTATCGAGTTATTTGTGAATCATTTGAAGTGTGGAGCCTTAGGGGAATTCTCTAAACTTGCTGGAAAATTATTGTGTGTTGCTAGAGAAAATTCAAGGCTTCCATCTTGTGTGATCATCCTTGCAAGTAGCAACCATCATCCATCTTAGTTTGCAATTTCTTGTTCTTAACAATGCTTTGTAAGACTACTTTGATTTTGTTTGTTGTATCAAGCCTTATGGGCTAAATACTCTTGTTACTTAGATTATGTTGAAGCTTTTGCTTATGTGATATTTATCTATGCATGATTTTGACAAGTTGGTGTTCTTCAAGTTTATGACATGTTCTTGAATAGAGTTTGATGGTTGAATGCTTGTTTTAATTCCTAGTCTTGTTAGTTTGATAGATGTTTAACCATAATATGTTGGAAAACTATGTGTTGAGCATTTGTTTATGAACTTAGTTTGTGTATGCATACTTTGTTTATATCATTAAGTTAGGAATGACTAGTGGAAATTAACTTGGTTATGAATTTTAACAAGCATGAAACCTATCACTTGATATTGAAAAATTGTATGGTGATAATATGATTCTTTGAGTTGGTTAATATTTGCTAGGGATTAAGGCCATAATTCTTGGTTCATATTTTGCTAATTAAAAGTTTCATGTGTTTAACTAGTATTCTTGAACTTGTCTATTTTACATGATTTTAGGTGGTTAGTTTGTTGTTTTCATTCTAGCTTTCCTTTGATTATGAGATTAGGTAGTTTTGACAAACTTACTAATCTATGGTTATTAACTTGTTGAAAACCCATCATGTTGTTTTGTTGCTAGTATTAGGTTGCCTTGATTGGAATTTGATATTGGTGCTTAATACATGATGTTTGTCATTATCATTGCTATTTTGTCACCAAGTTTGAGTGGATGCATAGTCTAAGTAGCCTTTTTTGGATTGATTGTTAGTTGTATTTTATTTGCTTTGTTATTGTTGTATGCTAGTTTGGTTACTTGAAAAAAATTATTTGGATTGTTTGTTTGGTTAAATTAATTACAAAGATTTAGTATCAAAAGTTAGCCGTGTCCATGGATTGACACTCGGTTCTTACCGATACTTTGCTACAAACGATAGGTACACTTGCCTTTCGTGTGTGGTTTGGTTGTTGGTGAAAACCATTTTTAAAACCCGATTTGTGTGAAACTTTTATTCAAATTATATATATATATTCGCACACGTCAAAGGTACTATCTTATAATAGTCAAACAGACCTAAGATGGCATCTTGCTCCAACTCAAGATGAAAATCTGTCATTCTACAGTAGAAAAATAAAATTTAAAATTAGTCATTCGTACAAGTGGAAATCTCAACCTACTTACGGATCAATTCGGATTATATTTATCACTACTGGGTCAAGCATGCCGAAATGGTCAAACAGGTTAAAAAGCACCCAAATTGTAATTTAATGCATAAAACCTCATAAATAATTTAGCTTAATATAGTGTTGCTTAAGTGATCTTATTGGAAACACTAATTAGCATAGAACTATAATTTTGGACAAAAATCAATTCTGGGTCAACCAGGCCCCACTCACAAGTAGCAATTTCAACCCTATTTGTTTCGATAACAGCTTGATCTGAAGAGTGTTCAATCTGCTACAACCTTCTCCTTTCCGGTTTCCTTCTTTGACAACCTAAGAACACTTTTGGCTGATCTAAAATTGTAAGATAAATCATTTGAGGCTGGTAAAATATATGTACTTTACAATTCCAATTACCACTCAAAACTTTAATTGATGTTTACTTTAGTTTGCTTACTAATTTAGAGAGAAGCGGATGATTGTCAGTTTAGGGTTCATCGGTTTAAATAGAGTGATTCACGGTTGACTGGTTAAGTAGGAGATCACATGACCAAACCGAGACTTTCATCGTTTCATATGATCTACTATAATGTTTAGAACCAACAACAGTTGAAGCAAATACGCAAGTACCACTACTTTAAAAACTCAAACAAATACACATACCAAATGAGTTGCGAATAGTTCCCAATATCGAATCCTGGATGAGTTGCCAATAGTTCCCTGAGCACGGGTTTAAAATCCACATATTGCAACTATAACATGTAAAAATATCATATAGTTACGGTAAAAGGAAAAAATTATAACATGGGAACAAAATCGCACCTTAATCTTCAAGGACCAAAATCACTAAATTCGATGCACTGCCTTAACCGTAGTAGAGACCTGCTGTGAAGGGAAAAATGGAACATTAACAAACACATTTGTAACAATCAAGACTCCAAAATAACTAATGGTGAAATCGAATTAGTGTGAATAGTTAACCCGAACCAACCTGTTTAGACCCAACCAAATTCTCTAATATTCTCAACAATATTATTCATTATCACACTTAACATGGTTTTTATATTTTTATTTTGCGTAGTTTGTATTCATTATTACTATTAACTAAGAACTTGTTTTGAGGGCCAACCAATGAACCAATTCTTTTAACACATAATCTTTTTTACCGGTTTAACATAGTGGAAGCGAAAGTAAAACTTACAAAGCAAAAGTAAGCATTTAATATTTACACTACAATATAGAATACATACATACATATATATGTATATATATACCTGACAAAGTGGATGTAGGCTTGGATATCATAGGGACTCCATGATGGGAAGCAAGCAGCAAGACGTTCATTCGAGCAATCTGACGTAGTAACTTGCAGTAACTGATGAATTCTCTGCAAACCCAAAATTAAATAATAGTCAGAAACATAAAAATTCTATGCTAGACATTTTATCAAGCAACGCGCTGCTTGCGGTGCGTGCATATAATGTATATATGTGTGAACCCTCGGGTGGGCAAAAGTAAAATTGCACTAATTTTGACGTTATTTTACTAATCTCGTGAAAATAACGTTAAAAGTGGCGGAAGGTTAATCAGGCATCATGTGGTGGCGTTGATAGCCAAAAGACAAGGGCACATGCACCGATCAGCCGGTGTCCCGATGATTGAGTGCTATGTGCCTTATGTCCAAGGCTTGATGCAAAACTACTATCGAGCCGGGGGTCTCACCGGAAGCAGCCTCTCTATCCCTATGGGATAGAGGTAAGGCTGTCTACATCTTACCCTCCTCAGACCCTACCATAGCATTGCTATTGGTGGGATATACTGAGTACGATGATGATGATGATGATGACGGCATTTTATCAAGCATTTGGTGTGGAGTCCATAAACAGTTTAAAAAGCAAACCTCATATTTTTTCAATAAATAACACTAAACAATTCCCTCTAACACATTAGCAACAACACCATCAATCCAATTAGAGGAAAAATAATTGACCGAAGTAAACCTAAACAAAACGCCCTCTATTCATTGAACAATTCCAAGTGCATGAGAGAGAATTCCGGTTAACTTGAACGGCAATTGAGTTGCAAAAGTTGATTCATTGAACACGGAATGAATGGGGGAGTTTTATGGGTGAGGAGGAGATACCGACAGACACGGGGAGAGTGGGAATGGAGAAGAAACTGCCTGGAACTGCCGTACTACCGACGAACATGTGAGTAAAAGGTAACTGCTTTTTAAGCTTATCGGAGGGCTTAGAATCATTTGTCAACCTATGTTTCACATTAAGAGATTCATGTAAATACGCATAAATATATTTTACATTAGTATATGACAAGAAATTAATACACTCGTTTAACTACTCGTAACATGTTTAAACCTTAATATATATATATATATATATCAAAACAATTGTAACACACATTTAGATAAAACTTGAAATAACAAACATAAAAAGCGTAACATAGACTTGAAATAAAAAACTTAAAAAGCGTAGCATAGACTTAATCAAAACATGCATGCGTTCTACGACTTATTATAAAAACCAGTCAAACCCGAACAACCCGGTTACGGCTGAGGACCCTAATTCTTGGAATATTGGAATTTGGAGGGGAACTTGAATCTAAGTCTCCGGTATCATCTTCTTCATTCTCCTCGTCATCGCTAGGCACTTCAATTATCTCATGTTGGTTTTCATCCTCGGAACTCGAAACATCAATTACCTCATCCCATTTCCATTGAATACGTGCTCTTCTCCTTTTGCTTTGTTTTTCAAATTCACGATCCTATTAAAAAAAATAAGTTAGTCTAGTGAAGAACATTAAATTTAAGACAAACATACGAACGTACCTCTTCGCTGAATTCACGTTGAAGTTGAGATTTGTATGGACTAAAGTGTGGACTGAAGTCAATAATCTGAACACTGTCACTATTTTCCTGATATTAACAAATGTAATAGGATTAGTGTATTTTAAACTAATAAACAATTGATTTGATTGAAATTGACTTAAGTTATAGATACCTTGCTGTCATCAAGAGAAGGTGGTGTTTTCTCATACTCAGTTTCATCATGTTTGGTATTTAAGTTCACCGTCTAAGTTGTAAGTACAAAATTTATAATATTAGCTATGATTTGGTAATAAAAGTTTGTAGTGACGAATTTAGGATAATGTAATAGATGAAAAAACCTGTGGTTTATCAGTAGCTGGCATAATTTTCGGTTGAACCTGTTATACAATTAAATATATTGATATCTTTTAATAAGAATGGTAGTATAGAAACTATAAGGGAAATGTAACGCCCGTTAATTCCGGTTTCAAGAATTTAAGATTGTAGTATATGTATAACTCTCGGGACTTAACCGACGCTTCTCGGGAGCCTTTACGTCATCCCCGCTACGTTAAAAACACTTAACCTTCCTTACAAGTTGCCAAATCTTGCAAATTCGAGGGACTTGGATGAAACATGTTTGTAATATATCATACAAAAAAAAACAAAGAAAACCCTAGCTGCTGCTGTATGCGATCGGCCAGGTCCAGCCACCCCCTCCCTTCCGTGCTTCGACTTTTTGATCGACTCCAAGTTCCTAGAAGTAGTTCAAGGTATGTACTACAATCCCCAACACTCTTTTTGTTCACCTCTAATCATTTTGATGCTCAATTTTGCCGAAACTTTTCGTTGGACAGATTTCGGCTAGAGTGCAATTGACCCACTTCCCGTGGATAAAAATTGGAGTTTTTGGTGTAGAAAGATTCCCAGGTATGGCATTTACATCATATTAAAATTTCATGGCCATTGGAGGTGTTTAGGTCAGTCAATCGATTTTAGTTCGAAAACTAGTGTTTATCGGGTGTAGAATTGCAAATTGTTGAGTTTGATGCGTTAATCGGTTGGATGACCAACCGAATCATTTTGTGCGGCCCTAAGGGAGTCTAAGGGCTGTGGGAAAATTATTTTTTTGATGCTCGGGGCTGTTTTGGTTGGTGCTTGGTCAATCGAGTCGGTGGTGCGCGAATTTTCGTTTAAATATTAAATTGAGAGTTGTAAAAAGAAACCGTCAACCCTATCAACCCGGGTGACATAATTATGATGAATGAAAATATTTAAAATGGAATTTGGTCCATTCGGGGCTGATTCATTTAACAAATGGTTTTAAGGTTTATTACACGCGCATTCGACCCGATTTGACTATCCTTGGGCCTTGAACCAAGTGTTGGGCCTTGGGCCAAGTGTTGGGCCTTGGATCAAGTGTTAGGCCTTGGGCCAAGTTGTTGGGCCTTGGGCCAAGTGTTGGGCCTTGGGCCAAGTTGTTGGGCCTTAGGCCAAATGTTGGGCCTTGGGCCAAAGCGTTGGGCTTGAACGGCCCATTAGGCAAGAGTGTTCTTACTGTTTAGGTTAGTGACGTGTTATGTATAATTTACAGGCCCTTGCTTGTGATCGTGCACTTAGGAATTTCCTAGCTCGTTGCAGGTGTTCGATTGATTTCGGGTGAGTTCATGATGCCCTTTTTACTCTTTTTACCTTTGGGCTAGCATGCGCACCTAAATTAAACCCTTACTTGATGAAATGTTTTTAAACGATTTTATATAGGCTTGCTAGTATATGGTAAGCCTCTGGATGTTAAGTATATATATATATATACACACACAAACATTATCTCTTGGCCTCTATTTGGCGATGTTGTAGTCGTTTCGACTACTGATGTTGTGTATGCCTACTTCGTGTTTGCATGCACTGATGTTACGTGTTTGGGTTGTACGTTTGTTCGACCCTGATGTTATACGTGGATGTTATATATATACTGTTATGTATATAGAGATGTTATTGAAAGGATGTTTACATATACATTTTGTATATGTATGTATGAGGATGTTTAAGTTCGGTAATGATGATTTGATGGATGTACCCTTTTACTTTTAGAAAACTTTTGGTATGACTATCATGATTTTTACTACTGTTATCTTTTACTTAAAACTTGAACTCACTCAGCTCAAGCTGAATTTGTGTGCATGTTAGTGTGAGTTTTAGGATTTGGAATAGGATGCCTTATCGTATGGACGTGCACGGAGCTACTAGGGTGGTGAAGGGCATACTGGAACGAAGAATTGTTTATGAATATTTTATTTCAGAAAACTTATAAAAGTTATACTTATTTTGGTTTTTTGGCAAAATTCCCGGGTTTCGGGAACTTTTTTCATTTTTCATGTTTTTCGCTAAATTGATACTCTGATACGTTTGTTTTAATGGAAGAAACGGTTTTTAAGTTTAATTATTTTCATAAGTGTTTTGTATCTTACCAACTGTGGGGTTCCCGGGGTTCGGGGCCTTACAAGTTGGTATCAGAGCCTTGGTTCGAGGGATCCGAGCGTCCCCAAATGCTTGGACTCGAACTGTAAGAAAAGAGACCAGTATGCCCGCCGCGAGTAGCTGCACGCCAAGAGGTAACTTTAGATTATTAGTCATTCCTTTAAGTTCAAAAGTTTCCAGTATGTGATTAACTATTTAAGTGTTAGATAGAAGGCTAATGTGGATATGGGCAGGGGGTGATTAGGACGGGCGGGTAAAGTAAACAACTAATTACACTTGATCAACGTCATTAGCAGTTTACCTTTACCTTACATGTTCTAAATGCCACTTGTACCTGACCATATTAAAATTCTGTCTTTGTAGGGATAAGTCATGGTTAATACTCGGGCAGCTAAGAGAGGTGGTTCTAGTGTTCGTGGTCGTGGTCGTAAGCCACGTGCCGAAGTCGAGAGTTTGATTCCTACTTCCCAGCAGGACACCCCGATTCATGAGGAGGGGGGATAACCCTGCCTTAGATCCTGCTATGCGCGCGGCTATCGCGGATGAGGTTTACCAGGTGCTCCATAGCGCCATTCCTGAGATCGTTGCTGAGGCCGTCAGGGCCATGGAGGAGTCACCGGTTGTTAAGGGTTCGGATAGGGGAAGGAATAGTAAGGAGGTGCAGGTAGAAGAGGAAGAAGAAGTATATGTGCCGAGTGGGGATGAAGATGAGGTGCGGACTATTAGTGATCTACTCGGGGTTGCTCGTATGGTGACTTTAAGAAGTGCGACCCCCTTCTTTCGATGGTACTAAAGATGCATTGGCAGCACATCAGTGGGTGAGAGAGATGGAGGCTATTCTGAGGGTTAGTAAGTGCAAGGGGGATGATATGGTGACATATGCTACTGCCTCGTTTCATTTCGAGGCACTATGATGGTGGGATAACTTGGCGCAAGCTATGGGTGATCGTTCGATTAGGAGGATGACGTGGGATGAGTTGAAGAAATTGGTTCTCGATCAGTTTTGTCCTCCGCATGAATTGGATAAGATAGAGCAGGAATTCTTGACCTTGGAGGCTGGTACTATGTCGCATCGGGAGTATACCACCAAGTTTAACAAGATGGCTCGTTTATGTCCCGACTTGGTTACTCCCGAAACCAAGAGGATTAAGAAGTACGTGAAGGGGCTTCCGGTGGATATTCGTAGGGGTGTATTGACTACCGACATGAACTCTTTTCACTCGGTGGTCACTCTAGCAGGTACGCTGTATGATCAGAGGGAGAAGTTACCGCCGCCCGAGAATAGGAAGACATGGAACTCAAATTCGTACGGTAAGCGGCCCAGGGGAAGCAAATTTAATCCGTCTAAGAAAAGGGTAAAGACTGAGACTTCTGAGTTCAAAAGGGGTGCAGAGTTCGGTAACTGCAAGAAGTGCGGGAAGCCGCACAAGGGGGAATGTAGGATTGGGTCTGGCACTTGTTTTCGTTGTGATAAGGTAGGACACCCTCATTTCGAGTGTCCGACATTGACCTGTTTCCGCTGTAAGGGTTCGGGTCACTTGGCATCAAACTGTCCTTCTAGTAAGGCGGGGGGGTCCGGGCAGGGGACTTCCTCGAGGGGGAAGATGGATGAGAAGCCGAAGGCCAGGGCGAGGGCCTTCAACATCTCCAAGAAGGAAGCGAAAGAGGATGCAGATGTCGTTTCAGGTACTTTTACTTATTTAGCTTTCATTCCACCGTTATAATTTCTTGTTCCTTTGAAATCGTATGTGTTAACCGTGTAGCTAAGCAGTAGTATAATATCGTCCCAGGTACTTTCCTACTGGATGAGTTACAGGCGTCAGTTTTATTTGATTCGGGCGCCGGTAGGAGTTTTGTATCTACCGCTTTCTGTTCCTTGTTGAATAAATCACCCGAGCGCGTAGTCGATGGGTTTAAGGTTGAGGTCGCTGTAGGAAAATCCGTGTCCGTGTCTAGGGCTATTAAGGGTTGTTCCATAGAGTTGTCTGGTTATAGATTTCCGGTGCGATTGTATTTGATGCCGCTTGGTTGTTTCGATGTGGTGCTCGGGATGGATTGGCTCGCGAATGTTGATGCTCAAATCATTTGTGGTCAGAAACTCGTTCGTCTAAGGGCCCCGGATGGGACTCGGATTACGGTCTTCGGTGATCGGAATGTTGCGACACCACATATTATATCCATGCTTAAGGCGGGGAAGTTGATGCAGCGGGGGTGCGGGGCGTATCTGGCGTATGCTATGAATGTAAATACCGAAATGGCTACCGTCGGTGATGTTCCTATTGTTCGGGATTTCCCGGATGTATTTCCAGATGATTTGTCAGATGTGCTGCCGGATCGCGAGGTCGAGTTCTAGATAGACCTTGTACCGGGCGCCAAACCCGAGCTCCCTACCGCCTAGCGCCGAATGAGATGAAAGAACTGATGGTCCAGTTGGAAGACTTGCTCGACAAGGGCTTCATTCGACCGAGCATCTCGCTTTGGGGTGCCCCGGTCTTGTTCGTTAAGAAGAAGGACGGTAGCATGCGGATGTGCATTGACTACTGTGAGTTGAATAAGCTCACCGTTAAAAATCGGTACCCGCTCCCGAGGATCGACGACTTATTTGATCAACTCCAAGGTGCTAGTTGGTTCTCGAAGATCGACCTTAGGTCCGGGTATCATCAGTTGAAGATTCGGGAGGAAGATATTCCTAAGACTACCTTCCGCACTCGTTATGGAAATTACAAATTTCTGGTGATGTCTTTCGGTTTGACCAACGCACCGGCTGCGTTCATGGATCTTATGAACCGGGTGTGTAGACCGATGCTTGATCGTTCGGTTATTGTGTTCATCGACGACATTCTTGTGTACTCTAAAAGTGAATCCGATCACGACGGTCATCTCAGGGAAGTGTTGGAGGCTCTGCGGAAGAACAAATTGTATGCGAAATTTTCCAAGTGCTCCTTCTGGTTACATGAGGTTCAATTCTTGGGCCATGTTATTAACCCGAGGGGTATTCTAGTTGACCCTGCAAAGGTGAAAGCCGTGAATGATTGGGAGTCTCCTAAGTCTCCAACCGAAATCCGTAGTTTCCTTGGTTTGGCGGGGTATTACCGCCGCTTTATTCCCGATTTTTCGAAAATTGCTTCTTCTCTAACCAAGCTGACCAAGAAGAGTGTTAAGTTCGTTTTGGGTACGGAACAAGAGGAGGCTTTTCTCGAGTTGAAGAACAGATTGACGCATGCCCCGGTCATAGCTTTACCTGATGGCACCGATGATTTGGTGGTGTATTCTGATGCCTCTTATCAGGGGCTTGGGTGTGTTTTGATGCAGCGAGGTCGAGTCATCGCTTATGCCTCACGGAAGTTGAAGCCTCATGAGGCGAATTACCCTACCCACGATTTGGAGCTGGCGGCGGTGGTGTTTGCGCTTAAGTTGTGGAGACATTATTTGTACGGTGTTCCTTGTGTGATTTATACCGATCATAAGAGCTTAAAGTATTTCTTCGAGCAAAAGGAACTGAATATGCGGCAGCGTCGATGGTTGGAGTTGATTAAAGACTACGACCTGGAGATCATGTACCATCCGGGTAAGGCTAACATGGTGGCCGACGCGTTAAGCCGGAAGGAGAGACCAAAACCTATTCGTGTGATATCCTACCAGCTTATTCTCAAACCCGACATTTTGAAACAAATAGCCAACGTACAGAATGAAGCGTTGCAGGTGGAATGGATCATGTCAGAGCGTATTTGGGGTCAGGAAAAGTTGTTGGAAGACGTAGGTGATGGGGTGAAGTATAAGGATGGGCGTTTATGGGTACTGAGGTATGGAGATTTCAGGAGTAAAATTTTAGATGAGGCACACAAGTCGCGCTATTCCATTCATCCGGGTGAGACCAAGATGTACCAAGACCTGAAAAAGAACTATTGGTGGCCTGCGATGAAGTTTGAGGTGGCTCAGTATGTAAGTAAGTGTTTGACATGCCTGCAAAAGTTAAGGCCAAGCATCAGAAGCAATTTGGGAAACTTCAGCCGTTGGAAATACCTAAGTGGAAATGGGAGCATCTTACCATGGATTTCGTGACTAAATTGCCTCGTACTCCTAGGGGTAATTATGACACCATTTGGGTAATCGTGGATAGATTGACCAAGAGCGCTCATTTCTTGCCGATTCGAGAGACTTTTAATTCTGAGCAGCTGGCTGATGTGTTTATTCGTGAGATCGTCTCTAGGCACGGGGTGCCGGTATCTATTGTTTCGGATAGGGATACGCATTTCACCTCCAGGTTTTGGAAAAGGTTTCACGAGGAGATGGGCACCAAACTCCTCATCAGTACTGCTTATCACCCGCAGACGGATGGTCAGTCAGAGAGGACCATTCAGACTCTCGAGGATATGTTGCGGGCTTGTGTTATCGACTTTGGTGGTAGTTGGGACCGTCACTTACCGTTGGTGGAGTTTTCGTATAATAACAGTTATCACACCACGATTGGGATGCCACCGTTTGAGATGTTGTATGGTAGGCGGTGTAGGACTCCAGTCTATTGGGGTTCCGTTGGTCAAAAGCAGTTGGGTAGTTTAGAGGTGGTCGAGGCTACGACTGAGAAGCTCGACAAGATTAAAGCATTTATGAAGGCTGCGCAGGATCGTCAGAAGTCTTATGCAGATAAAAGGCGAAGGCCTATTGTGTTTGAGGCTGGGGATCGGGTTATGTTAAAAGTTTCTCCCTGGAAGGGCACTATTCGTTTTCGTAAGAGGGGGAAGCTCAGTCCGAGGTTTATTGGCCCGTTCCGTATATTGGCCCGAGTCGGTGAGGTAGCATATAGGCTAGAATTGCCCGAGGAGATCACGTGGATTCATCCAACTTTTCACGTGTCCCATCTGAGGAAATGCCTAGCGGACGAAGAGGCCCATGTACCTCTCGATGATATTGAACTCGATAGTAAGCTGAACTACGTTGAGCAACCGATTGCTATTCTTGACCGTCAGGAGAGACGTTTGAGAAATAAGGTGGTTAGACAGGTGAAGGTGCAGTGGAAACACCGTAGGGGTTTCGAGGCCACTTGGGAGGCCGAAGACGAGATGATGAAGCATTATCCGCAGATGTTCCTGTCGCATCGGGATTCGGGGACGAATCCCATTGTTAGGGGGTGGACTTGTAACGCCCATTAATTCCGGTTTCAATAATTTAAGATTGTAGTATATGTATAACTCTCGGGACTTAACCGACGCTTCTCGGGAGCCTTTACGTCATCCCCGCTACGTTAAAAACACTTAACCTTCCTTAGAAGTTGCCAAATCTTGCAAATTCGAGGGACTTGGATGAAACATATTTGTAATATATCTTAAAAAAAACAAAGAAAACTAGTGTTTATCGGGTGTAGAATTGCAAATTGTTGAGTTTGATGCGTTAATCGGTTGGATGACCAACCGAATCATTTTGTACGGCCCTAAGGGAGTCTAAGGGCTGTGGGAAAATTATTTTTTTGATGCTCGGGGCTGTTTTGGTTGGTGCTAGGTCAATCGAGTCGGTGGTGCGCGAATTTTCGTTTAAATGTTAAATTGAGAGTTGTAAAAAGAAACCGTCAACCCTATCAACTCAGGTGACATAATTATGACGAATGAAAATATTTAAAATGGAATTTGGTCCATTCGGGGCTGATTCGTTTAACAAATGGTTTTAAGGTTTATTACACGCGCATTCGACCCGATTTGACTATCCTTGGGCCTTGGGCCAAGTGTTGGGCCTTGGATCAAGTGTTAGGCCTTGGGCCAAGTTGTTGGGCCTTGGGCCAAGTTGTGGGGCCTTGGGCCAAGTATTGGGCCTTGGGCTAAGTTGTTGGGCCTTGGGCCAAGTTGTTGGGCCTTAGGCCAAGTGTTGGGCCTTGGGCCAAAGCGTTGGGCTTGAACGGCCCATTAAGCAAGAGTGTTCTTACAGTCTAGGTTAGTGACGTGTTATGTATAATTTACAGGCCCTTGCTTATGATCGTGCACTTAGGAATTTCCTAGCTCGTTGCAGGTGTTCGATTGATTTCGGGTGAGTTCATGATGCCCTTTTTACTCTTTTTACCTTTGGGCTAGGATGCGCACCTAAATGTTTCCATACTTGATGAAATGTTTTTAAACGATTTTATATAGGCTTGCTAGTATATGATAAGCCTTGGGATGTTAAGTGTGTGTGTGTGTGTGTGTGTATATATAGATATATATATATATATGTATACACACACACACATTATCTCTTGGCCTCTATTTGGCGATGTTGTAGTCGTTTCGACTACTGATGTTGTGTATGCCTACTTTGTGTTTGCATGCACTGATGTTACGTGTTTGGGTTGTACGTTTGCTCGACCCTGATGTTATACGTGGATGTTATATATATACTGTTATGTATATGGGGATGTTATTGAAAGGATGTTTACATATACATTTTGTATATGTATGTATGAGGATGTTTAAGTTCGGTAATGATGATTTGATGGATATACCCTTTTACTTTTAGAAAACTTTTGGTATGACTATCATGATTTTTTACTACTGTTATCTTTTACTTAAAACTTGAACTCACTCAGCTCAAGCTGACTTTGTGTGCATATTAGTGTGAGTTTCAGGATTTGGAATATGATGCTTTATCGCTTGGACGTGCACGGAGCTACTGGGGTGGTGAATGGCATACTGAAACGAAGAATTGTTTATGAATATTTTATTTCAGAAGACTTATAAAAGTTATACTTTTTGGTTTTTGGCAAAATTCCCGGGTTTCGGGTACTTATTTCATTTTTCATGTTTTCTGCTAAATTGATACTCTGATACGTTTGTTTTAATGGAAGAAACGGTTTTTTAAGTTTAATTATTTTCATAAGTGTTTTGTATCTTACCAACTGTGGGGTTCCCGGGGTTCGGGGACCTTACAGGAAAAATGAAGCATTCATACATTTACATTATCATGAAGGAAATCTCTTGAGATTAAGATGTCTTCTATGGTTTTCTGTATGTTGGTTTGTGTTGAAAATATGTGTAAAAGAATAGTTTACTATCTTATATATAAATGAAAATAAAGCAATTATAAGTAGTTTAAATTTTAAAAATGTTGTTTAAAAACCTGTTCCCTCACATAAACCACAACCCTGCTAACCCACATCCTCAAGTGTTATATCTTTAGTAGACAATAACCACCCCTTAACTTTGCAACATAGTTTTGAAACAAATTTAGATTAAATCTTCACAATAAATAAAATGTGTAGTTCCCTCTCATAAACCACAACCCCACTAACCCATATCCTCAACTGTTATATAGTGGACAATAACCACCCCTTAACTTTGCAACATAGTTTTGAAACAAATTTAGATTAAATCTTCATAATAAATAAAACGTGTTAATACATAAATGTTGCTTGCAAATGAACCAAAAATTTTGAGTTACTATACCCTAAGTCACCTTACTATTCATTAAACAATTATTAGTTGCAGCATAACTTATCATATAATTAATGGTAATGCATATATTTAGGATTTTACCGGATCCATATGATTATAAAATAGCATAAACTTATAAAAGCTAGTAATTACTTCGTTTGACTAACCGTTTCAAATTAGGACCAAATCCATAATTAAATCATACTGTTAAAAAATATTATTATCGTTATTCATATTATTATTATTATTATATTTAAATTTCATAACCATTGAAAATTATGTATCTCATAACCATTTATAAAAAAGGTTTAAATTTCCCTCCTAAATGCAAATAATGAAAATAAAACTATAAAATTAAATCAAAATGAACCATCTAAAAAAGTGTATGCAACTAAGTTAGTGATAACTTACCACTACCCATGATCACCTTATATTTCTCACTAACCATTTATAAAGCACGTTACTAATAAACATCTTCAAAACCAAATGTTTTTAATTAAAACTTAAATAACAATAAGCATATTTAAATATTATTCAATCAGTCTATGTTTATTATTTCTGTTTTCACAATAATACAAATGCTAAAAGTTAATTTCAAAGAAGATAAAACAAAATAGATGTGATATTCTTAAGACAATAACTCAAATTAAAATTTAAAAAAATTTGAGCATATTTAAGCCACCATTCTAATTGAATAATGTTCCACAAAAGTTTATACCTAAGCCCATAAACCTTTTGTGGAAGCATCTTGAAAGTAGACATTGGACTATAGTTGATTCAATTTGCTTTGCATTGTATTCTTTTTTTTTTTTTTTTTGTAATGTGATGTCTCTTGCTAGAAAAGTGGGTGAAAATTAAGTTTTGTTTAAGCCAAAAAATGTCTTTGTCAGTAACTTTAGACATACACACTATAATGTAACTCTGGTTAAAATAATTTCTATGTTCCCATTCTTAGGGTATGGTTCACTCAACTTTATATATAATTTTTTATATATGTGTAAGTATTATATAATTAGGATAAAAAAAAATAGCATATAAAAGTAATTTAATGATTATATCACCTGCAATATACAATATCAATAGTTGAATTTTCAAATAAAGTGAGTAGTTGGATATTCAAACATGTGTGGAAAAGAGTTAGTTTTTAATCAATATTCAATCTTCTTATCGGACGGTTAATTTTCAATCTTGGATGCCTTTATCAGACGGTTAATATTAAATCTTGGATTTTGATCCAAGGATCAGTTTCAAATCCCACTCTATGGTAACTATATATATAATTACTACTTTTTTTCCTGTTAGTTGCCTATTTGGCTATCCTAAATTTGACGAGTCAGTGTTGACCTAGCCTGTCCTACTTCTAGAAGCGATGTCTTTTAAACCATTTAGAGTAGTTGTGGATCCATTACACACTAATTTAATTTGCTTAAAGATAAGATAAAATATGTTAGAACGCGTCGAAGACCGCATTTTTCAACAATTAGTTTATATATCAAGTGAAACTATAGGAAAAATAAATGAAGGCTTTACCTTAACTATATGCATACATCTTCGAACTGATCTTATAAATAGTAGCCAACCGTATTCACAAGTTGGTTTATGTGACAAGTTGGTTTAGTTTCGTAACTTGAATATGATTAATATGATAATGTCTTGGTTACCAAGTTACGGTTATAATAAATATAGAGCTTGGTAAGAGGTTTTGTTAAACCCATTTTGTTTTAGTCTTTTGTATTGTAAATATAAGTCTTGGGCTTTAGTTGTTAGAATTAAATGTATGGACCCAAAGGAAACAATGTTGTAAAGCCCATTGGGCATTGGATGTGTTCTACTTCTCATGATGCTTCCCTATAAATAGGAAGCATGCTATGAGAAGCAAAAAGGGGTTGGATTGTTATTAATAAAAAACTTTTTGGCAGAAATTCTATCTCTCTTCTCATCTCTCGGCTCTCTCTCTCTCACTCACCTTCCTTTAACCGAAAATAAACTCAAGATCCGAGACCTCTTGGTTGCTTAGTGTGATTTCCGCTAGCACTAAGTTAGGTTGATCCAAAGACATTGTTAGATCCACCCGAATAGGGACCTATAGGTTTTAATTTGTGATCAATAGGGTATTATTGCAGCGAGTGTTTGGGAGTTAGTCAACCTGGAAATTCATGTTAACTGAATATATATATATATATATATATATGGTTTGGATTAATTACTCTATGATTTAGTTACACAATTATTCTATTTGCATATGTAATTACTCTATTTGATTCTAACAATTAGCACGTTAATTTCATTTATGCGTTAACTTTCTCATATATATTTGCTATATATTTGTTAGCAAGTAGTCTACCTATACTAATAAAAGAAAATGATTCTGAACACGTGGCATTATGAGGTTAACTCTTACTATCAAATTCCCGCCCAAACCACTTCTCTTCTATTGATGGAAACGAAAAAAAAAATCTTGGTTCTAAATATAGTATTGTTTATAAATTCAACAAACCGTATTATTGGTTAATCTCCATTGATTGAATTATTAATGCTATAAATTATATTGTAAACATACTTAATATAAAAAAATATTAATATATATAATAATTACGTGTCATAAAGATATTTTCTTTAAAATTAAAATGTTTATAAAAGAGTTTATGTTTAAAAAGTATATTAACATTTAATTTTTGAGACATCTTCATATTGAAGAAAACTATAATAATTTTGTTTACTTTTTACAAATATTCAATGTTTAATAAGTCTTAAAAATCAAAGACAAATTTTGCATTTTTTATATTTAGTATAAGGGACATCATGACAGTTGTTTAAAAAGGAAAATTGTAAGACCCCGAATCCCGGGAATCCTACAGTTGGTAATCACATCCACAATTTCACAAAAATTTAAAACCAAACAATTCTTTGTATTTAAAACCGGTTCAGAGTAAATAACAGCGGAAAAAGTTTAAGTATTTAAAAATCCCAAAACACGGGTACAGGTGTCCAAATCAATTGTAAATAAAATATCCGTTTTATTTGAAATCCTTGACCAGAAATTCCTTCAACCTCCCGAGTAGCATCCAGCACGTCCAAGTGGTAGCATTCACTTCTTAACCTGAAAGTCAATCTAACATACACACAAAGTCAGCTTGAGCTGAGTGAGTTCAAGTTTTCATAAACGACATTCATTAAAAATTTAAATTCCATGAGTATGGAATGTAGGGGAAAATCATGAGTCCATAAAATCATAAATAGCTTTTCTTAACCAAATCATAAGTAAATAAAACATTAAACATCTTTTCACGCAGCACGGGCCTCCTCACCCCGGGTCTTCCCCGAGTAATATATTTGACCCAGCCGCGGTTTAACAAAACCGTTAAAATCATGCAACACGAGCCTCCTCACCCGGGTCATCCCCAAGTAATATATTTGACTCGGTCACAATTTAATAAAACAAAATCACGCAACACGAGCCTCCTCACCCCGGGTCATCCCCAAGTAATATATTTGACTCGGTCGCGGTTTAACATACCAAACACGTGATACGGGCCTCCTCACCCCGAGTCTTCCCCAAGTAATATATTTGACCCGACCACGGTTTATAGAACGGCGGGCCTCCTCACCCCGGGTCTTCCCCGAGTAATATATTTGACCCAGGCGCGTCATAAACATGCAACACGGGCCTCCTCACCCTAGGTCCTCCCCGAGTAATATATTTGACCCGGTCACAGTTTACCATCACATACACATTCACATACACACATACAAACATCTAATTCAAGCATTCAACCAAACAATATCATCACATTCAATCCATAAATAATGGATAATATAGGAATTAATACTAGGCCTAATAACAACCTCGGACCTAGGCCACAAGTAATATGCACAACCTTAAGGAATATACGACCACAACGAGTCTAAAAAATCCTAAGGCTTAGAATATAATTCAAACATAAATGCATAAATGCACAATCACGAATAAAGCCATGTAATTATATCCAAATAGTTTAAAACGATTAAAATCGGGTAAAATTTGTAATAGGGTGTGTATGCTAGCCCAAAACGTAAAAGGATTAAAAAAGGGCATCGTGAACTCACCTGAAATCAATGAACACCTGCAACGAGCTAGGAAATCCCTAAGTGCACAATCACAAGAGAGGGCCTGAAAATTATACCCAACACGTTACTAAACTAGACCGTAAGAACACTCTTGCCTAATGGGCCGTTCAAGCCCAACACTTTGGCCCAAGGCCCAACAACTTGGCCCAAGGCTAATCAAATCAGGTCGAATATGCGTGTAATAAACCTTAAAACCATTTGTTAAACGAATCAGCCCCGAATGGACCAAATTCCATTTTAAATCTTTTCATTCATCAAGATTATGTCATCCGAGTTGATAGGGTTGACGGTTCCTTTTTACAACTCTTACTTTAACGTTTAAACGAAAATTCGCGCACCGCAGACTCGATTGACGAAGCACTAACCACAACAGCCCCGAGCATCAAAAAAATAATTTTTCCACAGCCTTAAACCCCCTAGGGCTGTACAAACTGATTCGGTTGGTCACCCGATCAATTAACGCATCAAACTCAACAATTGCCAATCTTACACCCGATAAACCCTAGTTTTCGAACTAAAATCGATTGACCAACCTAAACACCTCCATTGGCCATGAAATTTTAGTATGATGTAAGTGACATACCTAGTAAGATTTTGGTGCAAAAACCCTAATCAAAACAGCCCCTGAATTCCTCAATTGGACAGCCACCATACAAGTCTACAACAAGTCGTTTAACGATCAATACGCGATGTATAAGGATGGTTTAAGGTGTAAAAGACTAGAGGGGACATGGGACTAACCTGGAATTGGAGTTTTACGGCCTAAACGCAGCTGCAAAAAAGAAAAATCGGGGGTGCAAGACCCTGCTAACTGCCGATCGCAGAACATAGTGGGGCTAGGGTTTTGATTTTTGATTATAATATAAAATATTACACTCTAGTCCCTTGAGTTGGAAAGATGCAGCAAGTTGGGTGAAAAGTTAAGTGAGAAACATTTACGAGGGTGGCCAGGAGCTCTCGGAAGAAAGCCGGGTCAAGCCCGAAGGTGTACGTAACACTACAAGGCTAAATCTTTTATAGGAAATTTACGGACGTTACAAAAATCTGGTGTCTTTTTTGGTTTATGGTTTAGGATTTAGTGTTTATATATAGGGTATGGAGTTAAAAACATTTTTGTGAAAGACTTTAACTACATATTTTAAATCTAAATGCCTTATTGTTTTAAAAAATGTTGCTTTCAGTGGCATTGCTTCATTATTGTATATCGATGATAGAACAATGTCCATTCTTGATTTAAAGCAACTATATTTGTAATACATTTGTTTTGCATAATATAAAGAGACTTAATTATCTTTTATTTTATTTGTATTAAATTATTTGTTGTAATTTATACATTAACTTATACCGTGTAATACACGGGTTTTTAAAGCTAGTTATATAATATATTATTATGATGGTAGGAATTAGGAAGAACCGCGTGGTCTGCAAGGGGGGCTGCACCATAGTAAACCGTAAACGATATTCACGTAATTGGAAACTCGAAGTTATTTATATAGCAGCGATAATTAACAAGCCCGAAATTAAGAAATAAACATGGCGGACCAAAGAAGCGAAAAAGTGATTAGAGGTGAGAAAAATCTACAGTCCGGTGATGAAGAGAATAAGAAAGACCATAAAGTTAACGATGATGCTATGGCGCCAAAAAGCGTTCACCGCCAGCCCCTGCCCGGTGACAGGGCGCAGGCGCAAGCGCGAGTACGTCACGGTGCCGATATTGACGCAACGCTCACTGACATACTCCAGCCCTCCGGGTTTATGGATGGTACAAGCGACTCATCTCTTTCAGTCGACTCTTTTCTTCGGCAAGTGGAGCAGGATCCAAATATGAATTCTTTCTACGCTATGACTACCATGGATATTCACCAGGGCCAAGATGAAATTGTTGTTGGTGGTGATGATGGTGGTGGTGGTAGCAGCGCTCAACAAGTGTTTTCGGTAGTTAGCACCACTTCCGCTCCCCCAAAAGAGAATTTGTGGTTAATCCTGAAACGGGTAATCAAGAAAGTTATTGAGTCCATTTTAAAATAAAGAAAAAGTTGAAGAGGTATTTCGAAAGAGTTTAATTAACTGGTATTTAATTATTAGTTTAAAAGTTCAAAATTATGTGTTCAGCTTATGAATACTTTGCAATTTTATTTGAATATTTGGGAAGTAGAGAATTATCTGTCCATGATTTGTTGGCTTTATACAGCATCAGGAAATTTGGGTAGGGAATCGGTGTGTGCTTATTAGATTTTTAAATAAAGATTTTGTGTTGATGATGATATTAATAGTTATATTCATGATGATAAAGATAAATGCTCATAACATTTGTTGAGATGACATGAACCGATCACCGGTTACTCTGCTTCGAAACTGAAGCATAATATGTGATATCAATGGGAAGAAAATAATCAAATGTAACTGAAGTGAACACAAGAACACATTAAAATAAAATTGTGATAAGTATTTAGCGGTATACTCTAAAGAGATTGCTAGATTTTCGTTACAAAAGCACTGTGACCACATTCAGTCGTGCAATGGACTCATCATTGTGGTATTAAAGACGATTTTCTTCCATCGTATATACATGCGTATTGGCAGGCCAGCCTTGGGTGCGGGCGAGCCGCATCCTTGGTCAAGACCCTTTTTTTCGGAGCCAAAATTTTTTATATATGTATATTTTGTATATATATAAATCTTATAAAAAATGATTGGATCTAGTAAATCTTACAATTATTGAGACCTAATTTTTTTTTACCCATATAATCCATTTAATCAAATATAAGTTACTAGCTCTAAACTAAAATAAATAAGAAACTAAAAAAGAACAAAAAGAAATAACTAGCAGCCAATGATATCCATCAGAGTCTGACCATCCTCATTCCTTGTTACGACTGCCATCTTCGTCGCGCCACCACGACACCACCGTTGACCACCTGGTGCCATGGTTGACCAGAAGGCGCTATCGTTGACCAGGGTATGTTTTTCACGGAACAAATCTTTATTGGATAGCCATGGAGCTCATGATCGATTTAGGGAGTATTTTATTGATTAAAATATAAGATTCACAAGCAGAAAGACTAACGTATCGAGTTGATTTCTGCATATTTATCATAGAGCATCAAATCTCATGGGAAATTAAGCGTCTTTGTGTTCTAATGTAGAAATTCACTAATTTATGAAGTGCATGATTCCCAACTTCTGTTATTTTTTCCCCTCCTTATTTGAGTAAAACTAATAAATTATTTCATTTAGCGTTATAAACTTATATTGTATTTGAATTTATTAGTTAGCTGTTAGCTACTACAGTATTTGATTTTAATACTAGATTTTTGTTATGTTTATTGTTACAACGTTAGTCGTCATTTAACAAATTAGCTTATGTATTTAATTAGTTAGCTTACGTGCCTTCTTATTTCCGTTCAGCCGGGCAGTTGAGGTATTTAAATCCTCGGAGAGTCTTCGTATTGGTTTTAACCAGTGCGCTTGTACCGTGCGCTCTTGTTGAGACGTGACATAAATTTGGTCGGTATATGCCTCGTACGTTACGCAGTGGTACAACATTGAATATATGTATGTCCCTAAAAACAATTTTCACTACCTTCAAGGTACTCGCTTACGGTCTTCACATTGATTCGTCATTACGGTCTTCACTACCTTCAATGTACTCGCTTACGGTCTTCACATTTATTTTAATTAATGTTGGTGCATATAATGGTTTGTTTGAATGAATGTTTTAATTCTTAATTATGGTAAGAGATCTCTATCAATGCAATTCACGTTTTCCTTAAAAAAGGACAGCACAATGGGGTATGCGTTGAGAGTTAACTTTCCGGTTAGTTGCCTACACATCATAGTTTGGCAAGTCGGTGTTTATTAAACAATTTAGTAGTCGTGGATCCATTACAAACTAATTGTTTTAGCACAAATATATAATAAAAATATACTAAATGCGTCAAAGCCCGCAAGTTTCAACAAGTAGTTTGTATTAAATTAATTGAAACTAACTATAATAATTTGAAGATGTTACCTGAGCACGCATGTTTCATTGTTTTCTTCTGCGATTTAGCTAAGTAAATATGCAGGCGATTGGAATCTTTGCAGTTGCTTTCAATACGCCGAGAAGTTACAAATAGTAGTGGAACTAGTCCACAAAGACAAGACAGGGAAAATTAAAATCAACTACAAATTCCGAACTGATGGCAGAGCAGGGAAGTGGTGATGGTGGCGAAGAAATTAATAGATTACGTGCGGACGAGGATGTTAAAAAGCAAGGAATCAATGAAGTTCACGCCCCAGCTGACCATCTCCATAGATTAACAGATTTCCTCATGAATTTTATTTCCAGTTGTAGTTGCAAAAGACAAAAAGATAAAGACTATGAGAAGTGGGAGTGGGCGGAACACTGTGGTCCTCCTAAGAGTTATGGTGGGAACATGCCGGGACTAGAGTTTGGACCGGATACAAATAGGCATGATTTCTTCCTCGTTACTCCTTGGGATGTCCATACAGACATCCCTGAAAATGTTAGTGGTGGTGGGGGTGGCAGGATGAATCATAATCATCATGAAGTGTCCGTCCAGACATCAAGCCCGCAATCTGACGAAGGCGTTGCAGCTGCTTCTAAAATGCCTGTTGGTGGCGAAGGAAGTATCAGGCCGCTACGATGGCGGAAGAAATGGTGGCTGAAGTTGGCTTGTAGATCATTTACTTGATGTAAAACTTGTTTGTTTAATTCTATCTACCAATTCGCTCAATTTGTTGTGGTACTTTCTGTTGAGAGAGCCGTTATTGCAGTTCTAATAAGGTAGTGGCTATTACTTGAATAAACCCGAGTCATGATCAAGTTTGTTGGTTTTTTAATTACTTATGTTTTTTGTTGCCTGTTTAAGAGGCCTCCCGTTTGATTAATAATGTATGAATCTTTCCACTGATAAAACTGATCTAAATGTTTTCCACATTATCCCATATTGTGGTATAAATCTGCCTTATGTACTGGTGAAACCTGCATCTAGTACAGCTAATACTCTTATACGGGTGTTTAAAAAAGTAAGTTATGAGCTCTGTAGTGTAAGGATGGAGACACTACTAAGATCAGACGCTTAAGTGCAGTAGATCGATTTCCCAAGTTATCAGCTACATGGATTGCGGGGAACTAACCTGTGAAGATTGAAAAAGAAACAAGCCAATTGATGCATCTTCGAACATCCCCATGGCGGAGCAAAGAAGAGATCAGAAAGACCAAATGGCTGGTTAACTAGTACGAAAATGAATTAAACTAACTTACGATTTTGCACCACGTGTTTTTAAACTGGAATTGAAATCGACAGTGATCTTAGTCACGTACGTTTTTGTGCGATTAGGAGTATTGTATGCTATCTTTTATCTATAAATATAAATATAAATATAAATATAAATATAATCAAGACGATCTCTACTTTAAGATTCTAGCTTTAGTTTTGTGCTAAGCTGAGTCGGCTTAGTATGAAGCTTGAGTGGAGCTCGAGCTAGCCTTGGCTCACTAACAACCTATAAGTGTTGTTCTCTGCATCGCATGGGCACCCAATTGGTTATACAAAAATCTATTTAAACTTCAAGAGGCAATAAAAAAATATTAGTCCCTGTTCCGTAGCAAAGTATCCTGGAGTTCAATATTGGGGTTGGAATAAGAAAAATAAAAATTCTTTATTTATCTTAAATAGAATTGTTTATAGATTCAGAATTTGTTTACTAAAAATGAATTTGAATTCTGATTTCAATATTCGAATCGAGTTACTAATGTGTGAGTTAGAAGTACGTAATTCGAACCAAGCCAAGATATGAACGTACAGTTTTTATCCTACTTATGGATCGATTGAATCAACCCAAATTCAAATTTTCGATTTTGAATCCATTTTTCTAATTTTAGTTCAAAATCACTTTTAAAATACCTAACCCGGATATTTCAGGCTCACAACATCTTTCTTTCCAAGTAATTTCACATGTTAGCCATTGTTGACTAATTAATTTGTCATTGTCAACAGTCTCTTTCATTTATAAAACGCGTAAAACAAACAATTATTTTGTAAATAATAAGAAAACTAATTGTCATAGTGTTAGCAAATAATTATAGTAAAAAATACTGAGGTCCATGGAGTCTTTGTTCGCGGAGTTTATAAGAAGCGGAGGAAAAAAGATATAAACTTAAAAAATCAATCTTCTAACTTATGGCGAAACAAAAAATAAGAGAAAAGAGAGAGAAAACCAAAATTTGGAAAACACGACCTAAAAATGTGTCGCCTGTATGTGCTTACTTCGCTGTCGCTCCTTGGAATGTTAATACACACGGAGATCACTCTGGACTTGCTCATGATGGGGGCGGTGGTGGTGGTGGTAGCGGGGCTCAACATGTGCCCCTTGGTGCTTCTTCTAATAATGGTGGTGAAGTTGTCATCCAGACATTGAACCAGGAATCTCACAGTGGCATTAACCCGCCGTGAATAGGGCACCAACCCACTTCTTCGGAGCACTATCAGAGCATTTCTTGGCAGAGAGAGTCGCCCGTACCACTTACCAATCCTCAAGAGTACACTACACCGAAGGCGGCTGAAGTGACGATCCATTTAATGTGTTATTTCACTTGTTTATTGTTAATCATTTGGCTAACTCGTTAGAATATTTGTTTAACACGCATAACGAATGTTTGTTTTACTGATCGATGTTCTGTTGTCGAAATTTTCATAAATGTAGCATTCGTATTTACGTGAACTGGGTTATATTAGTATAAAAGCAAGGCTTAAGTTTATCAGTGTAAGTTATAAAAGGTCTATATCGATTATAATACCTATTCAGTTTTATCCAAAACCGCAATTCGATCCAAATTCACGAGGCTCGATAAATCACTTTCATCCAACCCGGGTGGGATACTTGGAAAACATTTTATTTAAAACCTTTTCACTAGTAGAAGTGCATATTAAGCCAATGCTTTATAAACAACTACACAAGATGCATGGCAACCATGCATGATTCTATGCAAGTTCACACACAACTATACAAGTCATTACCATCCTCAACATCCTTTGATACGACTTAAAATCTTCAAAACATCACCATGAGGTTCATTAACCTCACCTTAAGTCAAGCTTACAACCATCTATGTGAGATTCATAAACCTCAACTACACCAACCAAATTCATAACCCTTGTTTACGATTTGTAATTATAATAATGAATGTTCATACCTTCAAAAGTTCAATTTATGAAGTTTATTAACTTATTCAATTGTGAATGATCCAACTCTCATGCTATACTAACCACCCTTCTCATAACATAGTGTCTTACTAATCAAGAATTTACCACTTAATTCGAATTTATAAATAACATTTGTCAATCTTATTCAAGTTAAATAAACACGTACATGAATATTGCATATAATAACATTATTGTAACTAGCTAGTTATTTACCATGAGTTTTCTATAATAAAATAAATATATAAATAAATAAAATTTAACCAAAATGCTCCCTAAAATTATGACTTTCAACTGTTTGCTACAATTATAACTTTTAGTCATTCACTAAAAATGGTACTTTTGACTTGTTCACTGAAAACGATTATTATCTGGTAATGGATCAAATGCGTGAAATGTATAACAATTCAAAAAGGTTGAACAGGTAAAACACGCCATAATCTAGTGAATGTGTATTAAAGCTGTTATAGATATTAGTGGCGGATCTAGAGACTTTTTTTTCTTATGAGGATTCAGTGTTTTTGTTAATTCGCAACTTGTTTTCATACAAGGGAAAAACTAATCATTATCTAGTGGGTAGTGGTTTCAACGTTAAAAGGCCCATTATTTTTTGGGTTTCAACTTTACCAAAGCTATCTGATCATCTTCTCGAATTTCAACGCCTCATCAAAATTCACTGCTGCTAAATCTGTTCTCGCTTCGACCATCTCAAAAATTCAAATACTCACAACTTTTCTATTCTCTTTTCTTCTAACCTAAACTTTGTGTCTATAACAATTGTTTAGGGATTCAACCTATAATTTATTTTGGGGTTCACTCTAATTTTTAATATATATACCCTTCCTATTAAATTTCAAAACTCAAAGAGTTCTCGTGATTCACTCTTCTACTTGAATATTAACTAAATTTCCTTTAAAAAATTGTTAGAAAATGCATTCCCCTTTTCCACTCATATAATATGGCCTAAATATCATCAGACTAAAGCACATACCTCTTCCCACCCCTCGCTACTAGAAATCTATATTTTTGCGACCGCATTTGCTAGTGAATCTGAACAATGAATTTTATAAGAGGTCGAAATATTTCATTACTACAACGAAAATAAATAGTGAATCTGAACAATGAATTTTAATTATGGGCTAATGTATATGTATGTGGGCTGACACGCTTTTTCTGATTGTTTTCATGTGGCTTAATGGTTGATTTGAAGTTTTGAACACACTAAACTTGAGTCCATCTAGTACCAAATAAATCTTTGTTAGCCCTAGGCCTAAGCCCATGAATACATAATATAGGAAAATATGACAAAATTACAATAACTTTATTTCACATGTGATGACTTAACATAGAAAACTAACAAAAGCTAGTCTAAAGGATAATAAACTTGAATAACATTTGAACGTAAAGGAAGATAGGGTGCCTTTCAAAGATAAAGAATGAAAAGTGCAATTTTGTATAAACGTAAAGAATGATTTGTGTAAGTTTTATCAAAATTAACTAATTTGGCCGGCACATAATGATAATTATCTTCTTGTTTTGTCCTTTAAAAAACACATTTTTTTTTTACAATTTGGTAGTCCCAAAAAAAGAGTTCAAAAGTTGTTCTTATTTATAAGATAAGGGGTCAAAAATGAATTAAATGTGAAATTATATGTTTAGTTTGACAAAGCTTATTTGTGTTAAGTGAGCTGTCAGGTCACTTAGTAAAACCGGCCCTAGGATACTTTGAAGGTGTTATCACAACACATGTTTGGTTTCGATTTTGGCAAAGTAGCTTAGTCGTAATACATATAACCAATTAACTGATTAAGTGTAGCCGATCGATTTCATAAGAAGTTATCAGTTACATGGGGAACTAATATGTGAAGTTGGAAAAGAAACAAGTCGTTTGGATACATCTTCGAACGTCCCCATGGTGGACCAAAGAAGTGGAGATGAGAAAGACGAAAAGGCTGGTGGCGGTGGGGTTATGATTGACATCCACGAGGATGTTGGAGATCTAGACCAACATCACACAGACATTGAACACTGAAACTATTAATGACGTCGCCACTATTCCTTCTGAAAAGACTACTGGTGGCGAAGAAAGAGGTATTAGCCTGCCACGGTGCTGGAAGAAATGTTGCCTCAAGATGACCTGTTAAACGTCTTCATATAAAACTTGTTTCTTTTTTTTCTAACTCTTCAGGTTTGTTTAATTCATTGCCATTGTACGATGATCAGTAAACAGGAAAGGGAGTCGGTGCGTGTGTGTGCTTGTTTGTCAACCAAATATTATAATGGAGATGATTTTGTATTGAGTTATGTTGTGAACATTAATCTGAATCTTTATTCCCATGCAAACTTACAATCAGCGCACACAATATAGATTAAGTAACAAACTCAGCAACATATAAAAAAATACAATACCAGAACAAATGTTAAAAGTATTTATGTAAACAAATGTCTGACATTGAATCGAAATAACACATATTGATATTTCAACAAGTTAAAAGTTCCTTTTTTCGTTCATATGATTTGACCATTTTAACTCTCATTTTTAAACCATAAATTTTTGTCATATATGCTTCAAATCCAAGTCTAATATTATTCACAAAATTTAAGGTTTTCCCTTCAAGTAAACGGGAGTGAGTGGTCGAAGTTATGTGTTTTTCTAAAGAATGTGGATGTTGCAATCACAAAGTCGGGTAATGTCCGATTTTTATCAAAGAAATGAGCCTAAATATTGAATGTGATAAAATACATGACCTATGGGCTGATGTATTATGAGAAGGTTGATAGTTTTATAGTTGTCATGGGCTTTATATTTGATTTGAACCCATTAAAAGTGAGCGCAACTAATGCCAAAGACAAATGAGAGCGGATCTTCCTCTTCTACTTGTCGTATAAATTCTTATTTGTAGTACAAATTACAATTTGGTACGTCCAAAGGTCGTTAAACAAGGAAAACCAATGGCATGATTTATTGGCCTCATTCAGAAGTTGTGTTTTTGGATAATGTAAGTTGTGTTTTTATATTTGTTCGGAAAATGTTACATGTTAGTTACACTGTATTCTTGAGTTTTTTATTTAGGGGTTTGAAAAAAAAAAGATAGGAAAATTTTTCTTGTTTCATTCTTGAGTTTTTTTATTAAAAGAAAAGAAAGAGAATGAAAAGAAAAATTTGGTCTTTTTTCCTCCAAAACTTTCCTACCAAATATGGCCGGATTGTGAAGGAAAGTTTATATATTACTAATTTACCCATCTTTTTCTTCCTATCTAACTCAAGAATGAGGGCATAATTGTAAAGTTATAATTTTTTTTTCTATCTTTTCCTTCCTATCTAACTCAAAAATGTAATTAACACTTTATTTTATTTTATTTTAACTCGAGAATGTTTTTAAGTATATAATTTCTTTTTTTTTCTTCCCTGATCCAATCTTATCATTTCTTTTAAACCAGAGAATGCAGTTTTAAGGTTGATCAAGTTAACACTCACTAACAATGCAAATAATTATCTCGAAACCACTTAGTTGCACACTAGTTTAGTTAGATTTTTTTTTTAATTTACGTGAGAAATAATTATATGTATGTGTTATTCTTTATTGTGAGCTTCTTTTTTATTATTTGTTTTTTACAAGCTTATTATAGACTTCTTTTATGCATCTAATTTTTTTGAAACACAACGTTGTTCGTAATAATAAAGCTTTTCCCATTCTAGCAAATGAACAGAAGAATTTTAAGTGTTCCACACAAATCTTGCGTCTTTCTAAAAGGGTGGATGGTGTATTTAATTAGTTATAGGCCGATTTATTTAGATGTGCAAATCCTGACCGGTTAATCAGACCGAAACCCACCCAACCAGGATAGTATAAACTAATTTGTAACTGATATTAATCCTTAGTGAAAACCCCTAACCTATGTAACCCGGTTCTTTTAATAACTAGTTCCTATCTGATTTATACGTGAGAAATCCCTAACATGTCCATATCATTTTTCTAATTATAATAAAGATATAATTACAAAACAGTATGTCACCGTATAATCCTAACTAAACATGCACGACAATAGAATATAATGAATCATTATATTACGTTGGGTGGTTCATTCCTTATTCAACCTGGTTAATTAATAAAATAAGTGAAAAGAAACATCCATCAAAATTTAAATATCATGTTATCAGCTTGTAAAAATCTAAACAAGATTTGTCACGTTCTCTTCAAAACTTTTAGTTAAAAAGATGAAATAATATAATTGTTTATGCATTAAATTCTGAATATGTGGATCAAAGGAGGGTAAAGAAGCATTAAAAAACAGCACATTCATTTATATTTTCAACAAAAAGCAACACATTTACTTACCATGCATCGACGATTATGGTTATATTTATCAGCGTGCCAAACATGTGCCCCATAAACAATATTAATAATTATATTATAACTATTATTAAGACAAAAGTTTGATAACTTTTAAATAAAAACTATTTAAACATAACAAATAAATTGTAAGTGTAAATTGTGTACGTGTTGAAAGTTTTAATTCATTTGCTGTGTTGTCGCTTGTAGAAAGATGTGCAAATAATATCATGCTTTCATAACTCTAATTTGTACATTAATTAATAAATGATATGTCGATTTAAATCAAATTACAAAGTCATATCATAGTTAATTTATTAACCTGTTAAAGCATATATAGGCGTAGATGAAGTTGACTGGTAGTGTTTCAGTATTCATTTCGTAGACAATGTCAAAAACGGATCGGGCCTAGTTAAGTTGACTTTTAATTTTATTTTAATATTTACCAAGTAGATTTTACCACTTTTCATCACTTTATTATTTATAAATACGCCCACTTCGTATTTTTATTCCTTTTTATTTAGGAAAATCCATTTTATGTTTATTTATAACGTGTGAATTAGTTACATGGATCGTTAATACTTTTTGCATAGAATCGTTATATCTCGAGTTGATATTTTTTCATTTTTTTTAAAACGACGACTTTCTTGTATTTAGGCTACCGCACTTTCTAAATTTGGAGAGCCCCAATGCCCCACTTAATTTGAATTGTTTAATTACAAATTACATGCATAATTAATAAATTTGTTGAAAAACAATTAAAAAATAAAAGAGAAAATGGACTCGTAAATTGCCCTAACCACGTTATTTGGTAAATAAACTAACCAGCTGGGCTGTAACATCCCGAAATTTCAAAGGTAATATTAATTATATTACTTATTAATAGATGGGAAGTTTACTCGGGTTATCAGGAAATAAATAAAAGAATAGGAGTTGGTATGGGTCGGGCTAGTGTCGGGTAATGGAAGTGGGTTATGGACTTGGGTTAATTGAGATAGGTTAAATGAGAATGGGATTTCAGGGATATAAATACCCCCAAAATCCCAAAATATCTCATTTCTCACCAAACTCCCTAACACATACTTCTTACACCCTCAAAACACACACATTCTAACCGATCTAGATTCGAAGCCGAGACCCGAGATTTGTTGATAGATCTGAGTTGGTAAGGTAAGAACTAATCTAACAAAGCTATTATTACTGAAAATGGTTAGGATTGGATGGGTTAACCGGACCCGAAACCCAACTGCCCAAATCGGACCCCTAAAACGTCGATTTTAGGCCGATTTGATGGTTGGGGTTTGTAGGCGCCGATCATACGGTTCCGTGGGTACCAAAATCGAGTTATTTGGCTAAGAAACGAAGGAGTTATGGGCAAACAGATCTGCAGCGCGACAACTTCGCCTGCAAGATTAAGTTCGCCTGATGAACTTCGCCTTCAAGCGTAACTTCGCCTAAGGATAACTTCGCCTACGGCCAAGTTCGCCTAAGGATAACTTCGCCTGAAGCCAAGTTCGCCTAAGGTTTAACTTCGCCTGAAGCCAAGTTTGCCTAAGGTTTAACTTCGCCTGAAGCCAAGTTCGCCTAAGGATAACTTCGCCTGAAGCCAAGTTCGCCTAAGGTTTAACTTCGCCTGAAGCCAAGTTCGCCTAAGGTTTAACTTCGCCTGAAGCCAAGTTCGCCTAAGGTGTAACTTCGCCTGAAGCCAAGTTCGCCTAAGGTTTAACTTCGCCTGAAGCCAAGTTCGCCTAAGGTTTAACTTCGCCTGAAGCCAAGTTCGCCTAAGGTGTAACTTCGCCTGAAGCCAAGTTCGCCTAAGGTTTAACTTCGCCTGAAGCCAAGTTCGCCCGAGGTTTAACTTCGCCTGAAGTGAAGTTCGTTTAGAAAATAAATTAAAAACCTAATGGAAAATGTGTTAAGGCAGTTATCGAAAATAAAATTTTTCCAAGCTGACCTGGCAGCTTAACCCCAGCCAGGGGCTCTGCCCCTTGGACCCCGCTAGGGGCTGCCGCCCCTAGAACCCCGCTACCAGGGGCGCTGCCCCCGGACCCCCGTTCGTTGTGGGTCATATAAAGATAGAAACGCAACATAAGTAGTAGTAGCTAATTGATACGTGTAAATATTATACAGTTAGCCGAGCCCAGTTAAAGAAAGGAATTACGATCAACGGCGAGCGTAACAGGATCCAGGTGAGTTTCTAGCCCCATTTATGTGTTATGTTTTCGGGGCTGTGTGCATACTCGATGTGTTGTTAATACATTTATCCTAAGTGATAAGTGTATGCCATATGTGATATATGTGATGGATATGAATGGTTGCTTGTCGGTACGCGAACGATCTTCGGATATTGCGCGTACTGTCAGGTCAAAAATAAAGGTACGAATATTATACATCGAAGATGTATGAACATTACAAATGAATACTTGTCGGGGCGTGAACGATCTTCGTATATTGCACGTATCGACAAGAGGTATGGTTGTTAAATGAATGATGTAAAGAACGCCTAGGGTGTTCTTATGCTATGATGTAATTATTGTATATGTGAAGTAGGTGTATACAGGTACACGAATGGTATGTGAGTTCTACGTTCGACATAGTAAGTTAGGATGGCAAATCCCTCTAGCTTCTGTCGGACATAGACTCGGTTGGTGATGGCGTAGTTAAGGACTGCGGGCCTTATACGTAAAGTAGATGATAGATGTAAACGTAGTTAAGGACTGCGGGCCTTATACGTAAAGTAGATGATATATGTGAACGTAGATAGGGACGGTGGGCCTTATACGTGTTACAGATAATAGACGACAACGTAGTTAAGGACTGCGGACCTTATACGTATTATAGATAGGCATCAGCATAGGAAAGGACTGTGGACCTTATACGTGCTGTAGTTGTATTGTGGTAGCATAGGGGAGGACTGCGGACCTCGTACGTGCTATGGTTTAGGTTGCAACATAGGGGAGGACTGTGGACCTTGTACGTGTTGTGGATGTAGGATGGTATAGGGAAGGACTGCGGACCTTGCACGTACCATAAAGGGTGAACATAGGTAAGGACTGCGGACCTTTTTACGTGTTCACGACCTTGAGTACAGGTATAGACGGCGGACTATGAACGTACTATCGGTAGACTGAGGTTAGTGGTTATAAGTATGTATGTATGTATGGTAGTAAGTATGTATGTAGAACAGAAGGGTAACTAGTGAAGTATGGATATGTATCTACGGATATGTATGTATGTGTATGTATTGTATGGCGTTCGATTAACTAGAACTCACTCAGCGTAGCTGACTTTTAGTATGCACGCAGGTGAGCTGATTACAGAGTTAGCATGAGGATGACACACGGCATGGATTGAACGGCTGGCATCTGAAGAAAGAAGTAAAGATGTTTTAAATATAAAGTTTTGTGTTATGGTATCAAAGAAAAGGTTTAACGTTTTGTAACAAATGATTGATGTTTTATATTCCGCGAAAAGTTTTAATAAACTCTGATTTGAAGAACTGTGTTTATGAGTAAATCCGACGCTAAAGTAGGGCTACCGGGTTCGGGGCCTTACATGGGCTACCCAGTTGGCCAGGCAAAGGATGGGAAGATACGGGGAGACCCAGGTTCGATCCCTGATGCTGACCGGATTTTCCCTGATGCATAAAACTTGTCGTGTCTTCGGGCGGGGTGAGCGGGGGTTTTACCGGGAATGCCAAATGATCCTTAGGTTCCAGCGTGGGTCCCGATAATGTCAATATAGTCTGGACCGAGGGTGATGGGGCCGTGAATGTGGTCGCGTTATCACTTAACTGAGAAAGTCACCGTTCAAAAAAAAATTTGGTAATTAAACTACGAGTTGTATTGCATTATTGAACATATATATATTTATGAAAGGATTCTATTGCATTTAAATTTTAAGCATATGTAAACAAAATTATAAGTTTCAATAGCAAGAGACAAAACAATTTTACAACCCATTTCCTTGTGGTTTGATCGTACAAACTACATAATGGGTAAAAAAATAGTAGGGGTCATTTACATGCACCTACACACTTTAGCAAATCTTATAATTTCATACCAATATTATCTTAATTTTTTTTAAACGACGACTTTCTTGTTTTAGGCTACTGCATTCTCTAAGTTTGGAGTCTCGTTGTTTCATTCTGGCCAGACTATTTTGTCTTAACCGGTCCCACGCTGGCTTTCAAAGTTTGGCTTGGGCGTTTCTCGGGAAACCATATCGTCGGCTGCCACTTGACAGTATTATGTCACCACAAGATCATAACTCCCTGACGTATTACATGGTGGGACAAAAACCCAGGTAGACTTAGAGTTCAAACTTACAACATTTGCACAAGGCATAGCACAAATTTTTCATTGTCAATATCCAACCATCGCGACACAAATAGAAATCGAACTTGGGTCTTCATTGAAATACCCAGGTCTCCTACCACTATGCTAGGTGATCAATATTGTCTTAATATGTTGTTAATCTTTTAATTATTGTATTTTTGTTAATATTAGTGAGCTTAATTGACTTTTTGTTTTATTTTTAAGCTATTTTCCCTTTTCCTAATAAATCAATACTTTTTAAAAACTTTTTTTTCTAAATTTTATCTTTCTCGCTTCATACTTTAATAAACACGTTTCCTTTTTAGAAATGTTTTTTTTTTAAGAAAAGTATATTTTATATTTTAATACACACTATCTGTTACAGTATTTGATTTCTTGCTAACAATAAAATATAGCAATTTAGGGTTACCACTTACCACTTCATTTTTTTAAGAGCACCATTTGCTTTAAAATTTAAATAACGACAGTACGGCACTACTCTTCTCATTTTGTAACTACGGTTATTAGTTGGAGGCAAAACTATTTTTCTAGGAGTACTTTTTATAATATTATCAGTAGATTATATATATATTTTTAATACTTTCTGTAAAATATGAAGGATAATAAGCCATAGTCAAATTGTTGTATTACGTGTTAAATATTGGCTTCCCTTTTCGAGTTGTGAACTTGTGATCCCCAGTCCCCACATATCCTAATTAATGTGGTCAAACCTTTTTAATCAGAAAGCATCTAGCTTTTTTCATTTATTCTTCAAAATATCATTCATATAATATGTTAAAAAAACTAATAAAACGATATATGAATTTACGATATTGATGGACTGATGGTGTGTCTAACTTTACAAAGATGGGTCAAGTTCTTAATAGTTTTATGTATGAAGGAGTTGTGGCACTCTACTGGTACATTTAGCTGATTACAATGTTGTGTCTTCTGTTTATTATATTATTGATGTTTGGTTTCATATAATCTGGCCATTGATATGATGCTAAAGAAAACTTGAAAAAAAATTATAATGTAATGGTTCATCATTTTACAAATAAAATCCAAACCCTTTCTGATTCTTCATGCTCCTATTAATGTTTTGTCTCAGAGAAAATCATACACTATAAATCCTTAATACAACATTGAGTTGTTACAAAAACATTACATTTATGTAATATCTTTCGTTTACTACCTTTAAATTTACAAATTCTATATATATATATTTGCATTTTTTATAATTTCTGTCTGTGTGTAGAATCCTATTACAATGATCTATCATGAATGCAAGGCCGTCTTTGAGGGGGCATGTAGGAGGGTGACTGTCCCCAGCACGATCACCTAGTAGGCCCAATTTTTTTTAACTATTCTTAGGGACGGCTTCGATGAATGCGTTACTCACTTTCAAATCTTGTGAGACTGTGTCTTTGTGTGCCCACTGAAGAGGTATGTACCCGCCTCAACACCAAGCAAGGCGGGTCAACCCACAAGATAAAGACATTATGAAGGCACAAAGCCAAAACCTAGGCGCATGGCGCATACAAAACATGCTCAGGCATCATATGCTCGCGCATCACATATGCGCGCAACGCGCGGCGCATATCACATGCTCTTGCACATCACATATGCTCGCGCGTCACATATGCGCGCGGCGCATATCACACGCTCGTGCATATCGCACCTGCGCATGAAATATCTGCGCGTGAGAATAAAAAGAAGACTTCGCGCATCCTCAGGATGGGCGCATATCACACGTGCACATAATCAACCTCGTCCTTATCCAAATCAGGATTAGGGCAACCTTGATTGTGCACGTCAGACAATCTTCCAGAAGGCATCTTTTTAAGGAGTAAGAATATGCTGATGTTGACAACTGCCAAATGAAAGGTCGACAACTCAGCATGACACATGTGCTACCACGTGATTACAACCAACGAGAAAGCGCCAGGTGTCCCAGAGGGCACGTGGCGCAGTGCGACTGGAGGAGGCCAACGAGGTTGAGCCCAACCGGTAAAAACCCTAGCACTATAAATACAGCATCAACTCCACTTTGATGACACATTCATACTCAATCATTTGACAGTTACGAGCAGTGATAATACATTGAATCATATTGAATTACTTTCACTCACAATCAGTTACAGAAAAACAAACAGACGCATAATCAAGAGTATTCAGCTATTGAGCAATACTCTTGAGATTCACTGACACACATATTATTATCTTCTCCACAAAGATACTGATTCTCACGCCGGAGGGTTACCCCAAAGAGGACCCCTCTGTCCCTTTCTGAGGGGTAAGTAACGGCGCTGTTCATTTTGTAGGTGGAAGAACACAGATCCAGAGGAACCACCGGTGAAACAGTATAATCACACCCGAGGAAAGTAGATCTGCTACCAGGGAGTAGATCCACGTTTCTTCATTGGCGCCATCCACTGTTACAAACGGCAATCAGATCTCATCAGATCTATAAAAAAAAAAATCAATCACCATGGTTTCTGGCGTTCGTAACGTTGATCAAGCTCTGGAGGATATTGAGCGTGAGGGTGTTAACGACGGACAGCAGGTTCTGAGGGTACCGCGTGATTCTACGCGTACCACCAGCAACCGTCCCTTCGTCACAACCCCTCACGGCCAGACTGAAACTCCTCCAGACGATCTCACGTTACAAAATATGGCCGGCGCGAAGCTGAAAGGACCAATGGGTCCAGAAGATGAAGCAAATGATCCGAATGAATGGCTCATAAACGAGCAGCGGCGTCTGATGGAAAAGTATGAGGAAATGGTCAAACAAAAGAAGCTAGCCGATCAAACACAAAGGCAAGCGTTTGATAAACAGACTACAAAAAGGCCGCGCGCGCCGGAAGAAGGACATTCTATTCACACTGCACACACCGAGTTCAGTGATGAAGAGGTGCATAGCATGAGGAAGACGCGGGATACTCATGCAGGAGGCTCACAGCTCCGCGCGCCTGTGAACATGGCGCCTGGACCCAGAGCCGATCTGGATTTGCACATGCCGTACAGCCCACCAGTCAGAGGACAAGTGGACGTAACCACACCCTACAGACCAGCCATCTTGGTGAAGCACTCAAAGTTCACTGCGCGCATCGTGCAGGCACCCATCCAGCACAAGACCAAGATGCCAAGTGGCTTGGGTAAATATGACGGCACGACAGATCCAGATGATTTTTTGCAAGGTTTCTATAACACGGGAAACCTAGAGAGCTGGACGATGCCAACATGGTGTCATATGTTTGCTCGATGCCTCACGGGTGCAGCGCGAGTATGGTTCGAGAGCTTGCCGACAGGGCAAATTGATGGGTTCGAGGAGCTATTAGAAAAGTTCCAGGCCCACTTCGTACAGCAGCGCAGGCACACGCGCGATCCTGATGACATCATGCACTGCATACGCAGGAATGATGAAACGATTGAAGATTACATCACTCGTTTCAATCAGGAGTCCCTGGCAATCGGGGGTATAACTGAGCAACTCCTGCGCGTGGCCTTTATACAAGGCGCGCGCAGTGATCAGTTACGACGAGCTCTCGTAAGCAAAGATGGTATGCCCACCACGTGGGCCAAGTTAATGGAGGCATCGCGAGTTTTCGCGAGAAATGAGAAACAGATTGCCCAAGATAGGGCAAGAGAAAGAGCGCATCAGGCTGAATCACCGCGCAGCAAAGAGAAGAGGGCCAAACAGAACTCTGTATGGTCCAGGTTGCAGCCAACAAGTTTTTCTTCCGCGGAAAAACAAGCGCAACCTAGCTCACCCCAGCCCCAAAAGGATGCTCGTAAACACGGGGAGGGTGACAAGAGGGAGGGCGGCAGAGATCCTAGCAGACCTCTGCCAAGAATATGGACACCCCTCACTAAAACACCTTCACAGGTGTTAAGTACTGAGAATGTCCAATTCAAGCCCCCCAAGCAACTACACTACAAGGGACCGCAAAACAGTGGCAAATATTGTGAATTTCACAGGTCCCCGGGCCACAACACCGACGCATGCCATCATTTAAAGGATGCGATCGAGAAGGATGTAAAGTCTGGCAGGCTGGCTCACTTGGTGAAAAACCAAAGAATAGAAGATGAGCAACCGGAAGGAGCCTCTGCCAGCAAGAAATACAAAAGAATCTGTGTGGCTGAGGGGGGACGACAAGGGCAGACGTCAAAAAAGAGAAGCGCGCAAATCCACGGGGATTGGCGCGAGCAGCAAGTTATCTTCCCAAGAATCAGGGGAGGCCCTTCAATAAGCAGTCCTCTCGTCATCACCACGCACATTGCTCATTACGAAGTGTCAAAGGTCCTGGTGGACACTGGAAGTGAATCTGACATTATGTATGAGCAGTGTTTCAGAAAGTTAGACCCGGCAGACCAAGCGCGGCTAGAAATTGTGAACGCACCAATCTGTGGTGTTTCAAATGAAATCATCCATCCCCTAGGCCAGATTCAGTTTGAACTAACTATGGGGGATGATGAGCACAAGCGAGCAGAAGTTGTCAACTTCTTGGTCTTGCCCACCACGTCATGCCACAATATGATCCTGGGTAGGGGAACGATTGTCCAATTTAATGCTATACCGTCGCCAGCTCACGGCGCATTGGGGTTCCCTACACCAACAGGCGTAACATTTGTTTATCGCGATCATTTGTGCGCAGTGACAAGTACGCCGCGGGAAGGGATAATGAAACTTCCAATGGCGGACAATGCGCCGGAGAAGTGGATTTTAAACCCAAAATTCCCCGAGCAGCCGGTCACAATTGGCGCTACCATTTCAGATGAAACGAGATTGAGAATGAAAAGGTTGCTCACAAAATACACGTCGGTCTTCGCGTGGCAACACTCAGATATGACTGGGGTCCCGCGGGACTTGGCGCAACATTCTCTAAACACGTTCAAGTCGGTGGAGCCAATTGCTCAGAAAAAGAGAATCATGGGGGATGAAAAGGCGAAGGCCATGAATGAGCAAGTGGAGGACCTGTTGCGCGCAAACATCATCCGCCCGATCCGATACCAGACGTGGGTAGCCAATCCTGTGATGGTAAAGAAAAGCAACGGGTCATGGAGGATGTGTATTGACTTCAAGGACCTCAACAAAGCATGTCCGAAAGACTGTTACCCCCTGCCAAACATCGATGCAAAGGTGGACTCCGTGGCGCCATTCAAGCTCAAATGTTTCCTGGATGCCTACAAAGGCTATCACCAGATTCAAATGGCACCACAAGACGAAGACAAGACGGCCTTCAGGACCGACAAGGGTGTTTTTTGTTACACAAAAATGCCCTTTGGTCTAAAGAATGCGGGGGCCACCTATCAGAGACTTATGGATTCGGTTTTCAGTGAACAAATCGGAAGAAATCTAGAAGTCTACGTTGATGATTTGGTGATCAAGAGCAGGGAGGAGAGACAAATGCTCAATGACATCGAGGAAACTCTTCAGCGCCTAACGGAAGTTAACATGAAGCTCAACCCGAGCAAATGTACTTTCGGCGCGGAAGAGGGGAAATTTCTTGGTGTAATGGTCACTAAGGATGGTTTCAAGGTGAACCCTGAGAAGGTGGAAGCCATCCTTAACATGCCTTCACCATCCACCATGAAAGAGGTTCAGAAGCTGAATGGTAGACTGGTGTCAATCAACAGGTTCCTAGCGAACCACGCCAGCAAATCTACTCCATTCGTTAACACTTTGAGGAACTGCTTGAAGAAGAGCCAATTCAAGTGGACGCCTGAGGCTGAGCAAGCTTTCACTGAGGTAAAAGAATGTCTCATAAAGCTGCCCGCGCTCACAGCTCCACTTCCTGGCGAAACCCTTACATTGTACTTGTCAGCTGGAGATCGCGCCATCGGCGCAGTACTATTGGTGGATCGCAAGGGGATCCAAACGCCAATATACTATGTGAGTCGGGTGCTGACAGACCCTGAGACGCGCTATTCCATCATGGAAAAGTTAGTTTTGTCACTAACACACGCGTCGCGCAAGCTTCATAGATACTTCAATGGTCATCCTATTGAAGTACTGACTGGTTACAACATCCAGCAAGTCTTGCGACGCCCCGCGCTCTCCGGAAGGCTGACAAAGTGGGCGCTGGAATTAGGTGAACACACGATCACCTATAAACCTCGTCCAGCAATAAAGGGTCAAGTTTTAGCGGATTTCATCACGGAAATCCCAGAGGGAAAGATTGAAGAAGCTCAGCGCGAGGTAGACCCTCCGCGAGCAAATGATGAAGAAGATGTTTGGAGGCTATTCACTGATGGAGCCTCCAACAACGAAGGGTCCGGCGCAGGCCTCAAACTGGTGGACCCTGATAATCATGAATATACTTATGCTATTAGGTTGGACTTCAAGAGTACCAACAATGAGGCTGAGTATGAAGCCCTGCTGGCTGGTCTGCGCATCGCGCGCAAGTTTGGGGTTAAAAGACTAGAGGCGCATGTTGATTCTTACTTGGTAGCTGCTCAGGTCAACGGCCTATATGACGCCAAGGAGAACACAATGCCTCTGTATCTAGAGCAGGCAAAAAAGCTCGTTGAGCAGTTTGACTTCTTCAGAATCATACACATCTCGCGCAGCGAAAACAAGTCCGCTGACGCGTTGAGTAAAATGGCATCAACTAATTTTGATCACTTTGGCAAAGATGTCAGGGTGGAAGTAATGAGCAGCCCGTCAGTGCAAACGCAATCGGTCCTTGTAATTCATACAACCCCTTCATCCTGGATAACTCCAATAATGGAATTCCTGAAGGAGGGGAAGTTACCGGACGATCGCGCACAGGCGAGAATGATAAGACACAAGGCACAGAATTATGAACTACTTGATGGTACAGTATATCGGCGCTCTTATCTTGGACCGCTCATGAAATGCCTGGATGCTGAAGAAGCAAGCTATGTGATTAGGGAGATTCATGAAGGAATCTGCGGAATACACGCTGGCCCGCGCATGGTGGTTGCCAAGGCAATGAGCGCAGGCTACTATGGGCCAGGCATGTACTTGGATGCGCTAAAAGAAATCCAAAAATGCAAGGCATGTCAGAGCCACGCGCCAAACACCATGCGACCAAAGAACAACTTGATTCCAGTGACCTCCGCATGGCCTTTCCACAAATGGGCCATTGATATTGTGGGGCCCCTGCCGCAAGCGCAAGGCCGAGTGAAATTTTTGGTAGTGGCGATAGATTATTTCACAAAATGGGTTGAGCCAAGCCGCTAGCAAGAATCACAGCTGAGGCGATGAAACAATTTATCTGGAGCCACATCATTTGCCGTTTTGGCCTTCCTATGGAAATTGTGAGCGACAATGGCAAACAATTCACTGATAGGAAGATATCCAGCTGGCTCAAAGAATTGCACATCAACCAAATCTTCACTTCGGTCTACCACCCTCAAGGGAATGGCCAAGTGGAGCGCGCGAATCAAAGTTTGTTAAATGGGCTTAAGAAAAGGTTGGAGGGGGAATCCCATTCTTGGGTCGAAGAGTTACCTAATGTCCTGTGGGCGCACAGGACATTAAGCAAAACTAGCAACGGCGAATCCCCGTTCAGCCTAACCTATGGGACAGAGGCTATGATCCCAGCAGAAATTGGATGCCCATCCCATAGGGTACTCATGATGAGCAAGACTGATAACGAGCGCGAAAGAAGATTGGACCTCAACTTGCTTGAAGGACGCAGAGAAGCGGCTATCATCAATGAAGCCAAATACAAGAAAAAGCTGGAAAAATATTACAATCAGCGTGTTAAAGAATGCCACTTCAAGAAAAATGATTTTGTCCTTCGAAACAATGAAGCTAGCCGCGCGATACCCCCAGGAAAAATGTCCCCCAATTGGGAGGGACCTTATCAAATTTCAGAAGATTTGGGGAAAGGCGCGTACACTTTAAAAGATTTGAATGGAAAAAAGATACCGCGCGCGTGGAACGCGGCACAGCTTAGAAAATGCTTCATGTAAAAGTTCAAATATGTAATCAAGGCTTTTAAGCCATCATGAATGATGATTCGCGCTATCTTTCAATATTTGTTCTATTACCTTTGCATACATGTTTCACACTTCCTTTATTAATTTGGAGCAATATGACAACACTATATTGACTTCAAAACAAAATAAAACGAAGTAAAACATACATGCGCGAGCCTTAGCTCAAACGCGTTAACGAGTCTTAACTCTAAAACATCAGGGCCTTAGCCCAAACATACGAGCCTTAGCTCAAACACGTTAATGAGTCTTAACTCTAAACACGTCAGGGCCTTAGCCCAAAACAAAGAGCCTTAGCTCAAAACACTCACAAACATCCATCTTACATCCCGCGCAGCTTGATCATAAAACTCCTTAAACGACTAAGGCAAAGTACATGCCATAACATAGTTGTTAAGGTCTCAGGTCGAGATCGCGCGAGGAATCATAGTGGATATCTGAGTAACACATGCTGACATGTAATGGCTAAAACTCATACTTCCATGTAAAAACAGCGCGACTATGACGCGCGAAAAAGGAATTGTGAAAAGTTATCGCGCATGTCAGCATAAACAAGATGCTGCGAAACCACTTACAAAATACGACTATGGTTAAGTGAATAATTTCCTTACAACCTTGTTCTTATTTTAACGTGCAACCATATCTTATATCTATACAAGCAAACATGAAGAGATGAATGGAAATGCGCAAGATGTGAAAAGGAGAAAACAAGTTTCATTCCATTGCATTGAAATTTACAAGAATGATGAGTTACAAATTACAAGTACAAAAAAAAAAAAAAAAAAAAAAATACAAAATTCGATGAAGGGCTTCTCAAGTCTCCACGTCGACGTCAGCCGCTTCATCACCCTCTTCATCTCCCGCAGCATCTGGCGCGGTCTGCTCCTCATCTCCGAACTGACCATAGTCAAGTTCTTCCTCCTCATTGGAGTCTTCGATCACAACGGTGTCAGGAGCAGATTTTTTGGCCGCACCAGAACCGCTGGTAGGGGCAGCATCCCCCGCGCCACCATCATCGCCACCAGCCCTCTCGCATTCGTCAAGCAACTTCTTTAGCGCGCCGAGGTCGGGCTGGTCAGCAAGCGCAGCTATCTGCAAATCATTAGAAAAAGTAATGAGTACAAAACACTTAGAAAAGTTAGTCAAGTAAAACTCATTAAGGTCAAGGTACCTGCATAAGGATGGGGATGGGAGTATTCATATACTTTTCCCCCACCGCGGCCATGTCCGCGCAGGCCGCATCGCTCTTGTAAGGGTACTCGGATGGGTTCTTCCTCAACATGCCATATTCATACCCATCCGTAAACCCTTCAGCTCGGCCCACCAAGCGCGCGGCGGCATTGCAGTCCATCACAAGGGCCTGAAACTCGGCGGAATATTTCATCGCCAAAGCGCAGCGAGTCATGCCCTGTGACACCAGCCATTGGCGATCTTGCGCTGAGGCCAGCAACAGACGTCGCGAGGACAGGAACCTGAGAGTTTAATAACTCAACAGTTTCCTTAGTCTTTTTTAGTTCCTCCTTATCAGACGCTGCTGCCGCCAAAATTTTTTCTTTCTCCGCCTGCGCAGCACCAAGTGCTTCCTGGCTGGACGCCGCCGTCGCCAAGGCCTCATCTCTATCGGCCTGCGCGGCCGCCAACTCCCTCTTCAGGCGCGCAACCTCGCTCTCCAGTGATGATTTCTCAGTTATACTCTGGACAATAGCTTGGTCACGCGCCTCAGCCTGCTGTTCCAAGACACGCACTCTGCGCGCGTACTTGGCAACTTCGGCCTCTGCCAACTGCTGCTTCTCCCGCGCAGCTTGGAGCTCATGCCCGCGCTTGATATACGCGGTGTTGGCACTTGCTCGGTTTTCACTGAGCTCCGCCTGGAGTTTCTCAGCTCGCGCTGCGAGCATCAGAAAGGTTCCAGGCAGCCACCTTGGCCTCTCGCTGGGCTTCCACAAGAGCATCGCGTACTTTAATATAATCACGATGAAGCTCTTGGGAAGCAGCGAAGAAAGCAGACCCAGCGAAAATATGGTCGTTCAGCAAGTCCGCGCGGGTGCGCTCCTCCTGATACCTCCTTTCAGTAGGAGGCACGGCATGAGCCCAGAAGTCCTCGCATACGCCCATGGATTGGAAGGAACTGTTTTCATTAATATTCCATCTCGGGCGGTAAACGTGGTCACCTTCCTGCAAAACACAAGAAATGTTCTAAGTCATAAAACATACTTATATGGAGGTACGCGCAGCGGTGTAACAAAATAAAACATACCTGCGGGGATGAAGCAGAAAAGTCAGCGCCAGCCCCACCAGAAGTATGCGTTGCGAAGACTTGTGGCATCGCAGGGCTGGCGCGGTCTCCCAAGGAGTCCTCAGCTTGAGCCCCCTCATCCTCCTCATCTTCTTGAATAGGCCTCTTCTCCTGCGACCTGGGGGGCTCTAAACCAGCATCGCGGAGAGGGCTGCGCGTAGGAGGAGGCGAGGGAGGTCTCGACGCCGCCAGTTCGGCGCGCAATACGGCTTCCTGCTCCTTGGTAACCCCAATAAGGGGAGAATCAGCACTAGCAGGAGCAGAACCAGAACCAGCGGCGCCGCCAACGGCGCCAGGAGTGTCGCCAGCAACTTGTACGCCAGCTACAACTCCTATGAACAAATAAACAAGGAAAAATGGTTTATGACTGAGTCCAAGAGGAAAAATTCAGAAGACAAATGTGCAAATCTTACCTTGGCGCAATTCTGTTCGCGCGGCGAACATCGCCATAAAATTCATTCTACCCTTTTCAGAGGGTAGAACAGGGGACTTCGATGGAGTCCCCGGCGCAGCCGTAGCACCTTGTGGCGCCTGCGGCTGATCTGTTACCGTCGCCGGCTCTGCAAACATTCAAAGGAGCAAAGGTTTAATAACAACTCAATCAGATGAAAATAAGCAAAGTATACCTGTTGCAGGCGCGGCACTGCTTCTCTCTTCAGCCGCGCGAACGGAGGAGGCGACGCCACCATACCTCAAGTGGACAGGAGGCCTGCCCACTCTCACAGGCAAGGAAGCTAAAGAAACCTTGGTGGTAAACACCTGGGTTTCCTTTGGTCCCTTCGTTTGAGCATGGGGATGAGCGACAGAGGTGTCATCTTTCTTCTGTTTCTTACTGGCCCCTGCGCCAGATTTCCCCTTAGCTTTGCGCTTTAATAGGGGCGCCTCCTCTTCCTCCTCCTCCTCCTCTTCCGCGAGCTCTAGCTCGTAGTTTTCAAGCGCATCTACAAAACAAGCAACAGAGCTGTTAATAAACTTGGGTATTCTAAAGGAATGAGCATAAGTGCGAAGGCTTACCAGGCGCGTCACTGTCAAAGTCAAAATCCATATCCACTGGGATGAACATGTCATCGAAGCGATCTGGGAAACCAACCTCCCCAACGCCAAGCTCGACGGAGCCGCCCTCCACATGTTCATCATAAGCGGCAAGGATATAATCCTTGGTGACTGCGCAAAAACAAGTTAAATGATATCAGCAAAAGAACGATGTTCGCGCAGGAAAATAAATAAAGCAAAAAAAAAAAAAAAAAAAAAAAAAAAAAAAAACTTACAAAACCCGTCGACTTGGATAACGGGCTCAAGCGCGCTGTCGGCCCAGAGCTTACTCATGCCGACCCCCACCAGCGCCTCCTCGCAAATTTTCTTCGCGGGGGATGGTTCGGCGGTCAGTTTCTTAACCCAGGCGCCAGTTGGGTTCTTGAGGACACCCTCATCCGCAGGCGCAGAAGAGATAGAGCGCATGGTCATACGGATGGGTATCACACCAGCCCTAATGTAAAAGAACCTCTCAGACCAGTCATGAAGGCTCTTGAATGAAACAGTGGAGCACTTCACCTTCTGACTGCGAGGAATGAAAGAGATCCAATTGTCCTGGATCTTGGGCTTGTAAAAATATTGAAAGCGCCGAGGAGTGGGTTCCTCGCACTGGGATTTGCACATGAACTCAAAGTGAGTCACGCGCACGAGTCCAAAAGGATGGACTTGGGATATATGAATCCCATAGAACTTCAGCAGTGCACCCACAAACCTTGTCATCGGGAGAAGAAGGTTGCAGTGGGTGAAAAAGTGGCTATATAGGGATATATAGCCGGCAGGCGGGTCCGCCGCCGTTTGCCCGGACCTAGGCAACATGCAGCCAAACAGGGTGGGAAAGCCCCTGAGAGGCGATGAGGTTGTCGAGATCGGCCTGCTTCAATTTGCAGAGGATTTCATTCCACCTTTTGGTGGCCTTGGTCCTCCCTACTTCCTCCGATGTGGTCTCAACAACCTTCTTCCCCTTCCCCTTTTGCTTCAATGTCGACATCACCACAGATTTCACACGGCGTCTTCGAGAGGCAACAGAGGTGATTGAAGGGCTAGACGAGTCTGAACTATCAGACATACAACTGCAATAGCCGATAATCGAGGATTCGAATCGATGTAAACACTCAAATCCGAATGTGAAAGACAGAAACTTGAATTTTAGCAACTATGAAGATGAAGATAAAAATTTCCTAAGGGCCTGCTTTTATAGGACCAGGAGAGAGAAATGTGGCAGCTGATCGGATTTCACGCGCCCCCACTCGCAGGTGCAAGCCAACGAGGGCGCGACACGTGTCCCTAACAGCTGTGTGAGGGGACATAAAAATGTAACCGACCTGCCACGGAACAGAGACGCGCCCCCACTCGCAGGTACTAACCAATGCGAGTGCGACACGTGTTCAAGACAGCTGTGTGAGGGGACATGAAAGGCAACTGTAGCACCTCGAGCACACGAAACGTCTGACACGTTTACGGCGCACGTAACCACCAACCAACCACGTGTTTGGACCTTTCGTTTTCAACCAAATGGATAGAACTTCGCGCAACGATGGAAACAACCAAGAAAACGACAAAACCCCTTTAAAAGAACAATTCAATGAGTCTAATATCTATCTTACCGCGCTCGCGCGAGATAAGACACACATTAGACTGGGGGGGCTTGAAGAGGTATGTACCCGCCTCAACACCAAGCAAGGCGGGTCAACCCACAAGATAAAGACATTATGAAGGCACAAAGCCAAAACCTAGGCGCATGGCGCATACAAAACATGCTCAGGCATCATATGCTCGCGCATCACATATGCGCGCAACGCGCGGCGCATATCACATGCTCTTGCACATCACATATGCTCGCGCGTCACATATGCGCGCGGCGCATATCACACGCTCGTGCATATCGCACCTGCGCATGAAATATCTGCGCGTGAGAATAAAAAGAAGACTTCGCGCATCCTCAGGATGGGCGCATATCACACGTGCACATAATCAACCTCGTCCTTATCCAAATCAGGATTAGGGCAACCTTGATTGTGCACGTCAGACAATCTTCCAGAAGGCATCTTTTTAAGGAGTAAGAATATGCTGATGTTGACAACTGCCAAATGAAAGGTCGACAACTCAGCATGACACATGTGCTACCACGTGATTACAACCAACGAGAAAGCGCCAGGTGTCCCAGAGGGCACGTGGCGCAGTGCGACTGGAGGAGGCCAACGAGGTTGAGCCCAACCGGTAAAAACCCTAGCACTATAAATACAGCATCAACTCCACTTTGATGACACATTCATACTCAATCATTTGACAGTTACGAGCAGTGATAATACATTGAATCATATTGAATTACTTTCACTCACAATCAGTTACAGAAAAACAAACAGACGCATAATCAAGAGTATTCAGCTATTGAGCAATACTCTTGAGATTCACTGACACACATATTATTATCTTCTCCACAAAGATACTGATTCTCACGCCGGAGGGTTACCCCAAAGAGGACCCCTCTGTCCCTTTCTGATGGGTAAGTAACGGCGCTGTTCATTTTGTAGGTGGAAGAACACAGATCCAGAGGAACCACCGGTGAAACAGTATAATCACACCCGAGGAAAGTAGATCTGCTACCAGGGAGTAGATCCACGTTTCTTCACCCACTGACCCTTCATGTACATTGCATGGACTATGCCATCTTATCGGCTTATCGTCTAAGACCATGATCATGGCAACAAACGGTCAAACCAGATACAAGAGTGTCCGTTACAATGCCACTTGTGCCTTCTTTGATGCATGTGGAACTCGTTGGCAAGATATGTGTTGCGTTCGCCACTCAAGTTTGAAAGGTTTAACACCTAACCAGTCACATATCGACCTCAATAAAAACAAACAACGTAAGTTAATTAGCAAGACAAACAAGAAACAAGTGATAATAGTTTGTAACAGAAACTATCAAATGATTGATCATTTTGGTGTAATACTTGTACATATCCGTAACTTTTTAATATATTTTGAATACATAAACAAACAAACAAACAAAATTTACATATTAATATGCTTTTAAGTTTATCGCATGTATAAGCAAATTTGACAAGAAAATAACGAGCATGTGAATCAGTATTTCAAAACGAAAAGTAAACAATAAACACCATAACAAACCCGAAAAGTGGCTTTAGGAGTGTAAATGAGTTGCTCCCAAGCTACTCAAGGTTGAATCAATAAAAAGCTTGAAACGAGCTAAACTTTTTCAAGCTTGAGCCGAGCCGATAGCCGAGCCTCAAACAAAGTTCATTAAGTTTATCAGGCCCAAGCTCGTGCTTTGTATGTGAAGCTTGTTTAGGCTCGTCGAGCCTTAAACCTTGAGTGTTTTCATATTTTGAACTTCTGTTTATTTACTTCACATTCAGAGCCGCGCTCGATCCGAGCTTTGACTCGCTTAAGGTACTGCACGAGCTTGAGGTAAGCTTTGGCCCGTTTAAGTTTTTTTACAAAATATATAAAAGTAATTAAAATAGCATGTAAACTATTTAATAAACGATAAACAAGTCGAGCTCAAACCTGGTTTGAGCTTGAAAAATGACTTATAAGCCAAGCCAGAACTTTAGACAAATAGCTCAAAGTGTGCCGATCTCTCGCTCTCACTCTCATAAGTTAAAACAAGCCACCCTAACTTGCCAATTAGACTATGCGTTGTGGTCAAGCGAACACTAGCGCGCGAGCCACGTCGGCCATGAACACCACAACACCCTCGCTTCACCATTCGCCGCAAGCAGGCGCCGCAGCCCCAGGCGAGCGTGGTCGCCTGGGCTAAAGGAAGAAGATTGATGGACTTCAGCGGGCGCGAACGATAACGGGATGAATTCGTCGGTGGCGCGACCGACAAAGGTTGAATAGTTGGGTCCGGTCAGCGCCACGTGTCACAATATAATTGGATGAATTCAAACGTCGGCTTAAGTATCAACACATAGCATCACCAAAAGGCCAAAGTTACAAACCCAACCCGACACCACCTCTCACGTGCACACCACATGCAAGTAAAAAACCTAAAACAAAACCAAATCCATAACACGCATTAATTATCACACCACCTTCAATTCTTCTTCACCTGCACTACTCCCTCCATTTACTCCCTCATAACCACCCACCATTTCCCATACCACCAAATGGACACCGGACAACCACCACCACCACCACCATTCTTCCTCCCCACCACCACCATTCCACAACCCCACAACCACCACCACACATCATCACCAACATCTTCAGTAATAATCGTAATCACAGTAATCTCCTCCGCCATTATCTTATCCGCCACCATCTACCTCTTCATCCGCTTCCTCACCCGCCGATACAACCAAACCAATCCATTCTCCCCAGTCGACGACGTCGTTCCAAATAACCAAAACGAACACGTGCGGAGTCACGTGATCAACATACCTAACAATAACGCCTCCTCACTGGAGTCGTTAGAGTCATCCTTACCGTTATTCACTTTCTCCTCAATAGCCGGCAAAATCGACGGCGGAGATTGCGCCGTGTGTTTATCCAAATTCGACGGCGGAGATCTTCTCCGCCTCTTACCGCTCTGCTGTCACGCGTTTCACGCTGAGTGTATCGACACGTGGCTTAAGTCCAACCAGACGTGTCCGCTTTGCCGGTCGAGTGTAAACCCTAACGAATCGGATATCATGAACACGGCGGCTCACGGCGCCGGAGGCGGCGGCGGCGGAAACAGGAGTGGTAGTTTTCGTATCGAGATCGGAACGATTAGTCAGCGGCGAGATCCGGCGAACTCCGACCGCCGGTCGTACTCCGTCGGCTCGTTTGACTACGTTCTCGACGAAGGTTACGAGATTCCGGTGGAGTCGACTCACCGGAGTGTGGCATCCGATTGTACGGACAAGGATTCTGTTACGCCGGAGCCGCCGGGAGAGCATTTGGCGGCGGAGGTTGCTACCGGAAGTGGACGGTTTAACTGGTTGCGTGATTACGTGGACCGTGTTTCAACGTCGTTACGTGGCTCCGGCAGGTTCTTCACCGGAAGTAGTCGCCGGAGTGAGAATGTTAATGAGTTTGAAACGAGTCATGGGAGAATCGGAGAAGAGATTAGTGAGCTTTTCCGGTGGCTTTCAGGGGTATAATCGTAAATTCGTAGTTTTTTTAAATTTCTGTTTATGGAAAGTGGAAACTCCATATTTTGCTAGAGTGGGATTTTGTTTTTTTTTTAATATAAAAATGTTTTATATTTTCCATGTATATTAAAGACGTTTTAATTTTGCAGAGAAGGTATTTATGTCACGCATTTAATCAGTTCTGTATATATATAGGACAGATTTTATTGCAATAAGTAGGGTTGATATATATCATTATATCGCATGGTGTTTTAGTCCATGTTTTAAATGGCCAAGAAAAATACGTGTACAAAATTGTTATTTGATCATGTCTATACTATGCAAGGTATATTGACTATACATATTGAGATATTTCATGCAAATAATAAAGATTAAATATCAATAGTATATAGGTCATGAAAGATATATATACATATAATATTAGAATAAAAAAATATATAACAGATTCCATGATATGGACAGCCAAACATTCTAAGTGTTGTTTTCTCTTCTCCTATGATGGTGGATCTTTTGTCATGTTGGGTGTGCTCAAGTCGTGGCAAATTTTAAATTTTCCATCTTTTTTTTTATTTAATTATTTATTATTCTTCTTTTCCAAGAATACATATTCCAATAATGTTTAAAGAGAGTCCTTTTCAAATTTAATGTCCTTTATCATGCGAGATGATTAGTTTGGTAGTAAAGTTTATTGAGATCTAACGAGTAACGAGTGGGTTATTGTAAGAACGCGGCTAAGGTAAACATGGAAGAGATCGAGTGTACGTTAGCTTGACTTTGGATCATCATCATGCCAACGCTGAAAACGCAAAAAGCAGTGGGATTGAATACCGGGCTACTAGTTCTTGTTCGGTTTGTGAGTTGGGTTAATTGGACTAGTTCTTTGTGAATTAGAAAGTTACGTAGATTGTTTCAATTTAACATATATTTAACGAACACGATAAAGATGAGAAAAGAATATAACCGAAGATTCAATTAATGCCAAATTGAATACACCCTCATAGGACCAGCCGCACTAATGTGAATTAAAAGTGATATATTCAATTAATACGATGGATTGGGTCGATTCCGAATGCTTGATCCATAAGTCAGTATGGATTATTGGTTGTTTAAGACGGGACCATAATCTGAAGACAAACCAATTTTTGCTTGTCTAATCAAGAAAATGGTTGAGAGGTGAGCTGAAACTTCAAAGTGATTGTTGACACTTTTTACGAATCAACATATGCTGATTCTTAATTCATGAGATTTTGTAGTAAAATAGTACTTTAGGAAAAAAGAAAAGACATGCAATTACATACAAATAAATAAGACAACTTTAGTGAGTCATTACAAAACAACAGATCTTCCATTCCGAAAACACTGATTACCATTCACCCCATCCGAAACCAAATAAGTGAATGACCAGGGGTATTATTCAGGGTGTACATTCAGATCTTTAGAATCCGGTACGTCGGTTTTGAGATTTAAACTTAGAATCGAAGCCCAACCCTACCCTCTCCCGGTTTTTATTAGGTTTCGATCATTTAACAAGGTTGTCATAATTAAGGGTGTCCATCAGAATAACGAATTTTCAAGTTAATCGAATCGAATAATTTGAATAATTTATCATTTTGCTGGTATTCGTATTCGTTTAAAAGTTGGATTATTCACTTCGTTTAACATCCCGTATTTGAAACTCGAATTCGAATCGAATTTGAATAGATTCGAACTGATTCCAGATCACCTATGCCAAAACTTCAAAAACCATAATCATCATTGTAAAACACACAAATATAAGTTTAAAATTAAAGTATTGGCAAGATTAAGAAATATCGGTATGGGCTATTGGAATTAATTATTATGTATTGAACATTTATTATTTAAATGAATTTGACCCAACTTAATAAATTAAATCTAACATCTAACAATCTAACATCTAACAATTATATTAAAGCAACATGGTTCTTTAACTAAGCCATCCACATAAAATCAGTGTTCCAGGCCCGGCCGGTCGGACCGGTCTGACCGGGACCCGGTCCCTATACCGGGCCAGGTCAGTGTATTTTGGGTGTTTCTAAAAACCCGGTCGGACCGGTTGACCCGGCGGGTGGACCGGTAAAACCAATTTTTTATTAAATCCAAAATGAAATGTGCATGCCGAGATTCGAACTTGGGTCATTTCAGAGATAGAAGCTTTAATAATTACCCCATAAGCCAACCAACCAAGCTTCATTGATGTCTCTATTGATCAAACATATTTAAAAAACAATGTATAAAACATAAATAAACATTAAAGTTTGTTATTATTATTATTTTTGGTTATTATTATTTTTTATATGTATATGAATTATATATATGTAAATATATATTTAAATTATTTATGACGTCATCCGAGTCAAACACCGGTCCGCCCACCCGGGTCGGTCCGACTTTGACCCGGTAAAGCGTCCGGGTCGATGTTCGGGCCGGGTCTGAAAACATTGCATAAAATCCACCTCAACAATTTCTAAAATTATAATTTACACCTAAAAAAAATCACTCTTTCATAAGGTATGTTATTATGAATCCATAAAATAAAGATATATTGTATTAAACATATTTTTAGACATATAAATATATTTTAATATGCTTTTGAGACGTCAATGTATGTTATTACGTATATTATTAAATTTAACTTTTTTGTTATATTTTTTAACCACCCGTGTATTACACGGGCTATATCCTAGTATACATTAATATATTATATAATTTAAATATTTCAAATTGAATCGAAAAAATTATGAATTCGTATTCTATTACTATATATTCGAATACGAATCAAATCAAATTCGAATATTTTGAAACCGAATTCGAATCTTTATTTTTGAATATAATTTCAAATATTTCGAATTCCATATAATACAATTCTTCACAACACATACATGAATCTGTTTCTAGATAAAGATATTAAATAGTTAAAAAAAGGCTAACACATGATTATATGATTATTATATGTAATAAAGAAGAAAAAAACAAACAAACAAAAGAAAGAAAGAAGGAATAAAAACAAGTATACCATGTTGTTGTCATCGCTCACAACAATGTATGGATGTCATTGGTATGGTATTCATATTCGTATATGTACTTGTATCCATTTATACTGGATCGAAAATCAATAAAAATATGTACTAATATATGTACCGAATTTTTCAGTATGGTACAGGTACAAGTATTCTGGTATGGTATCCGTTTTTGTATCGTTTCACTTTTTTATTTCCAAATCTCCGACAATCTTGAAACCGATACCGGTACAGGTAACAAACAACCTGAATTAATCCGGGTACTGTAATTTGGGACAATGCTCATCCCTAACACAATGCCTAGATGGGCTTGGGCTTTGGAACTCATCTTCACAATGCCGGTTGAGCTGCTTAAGTTATCTGAACCCCGATTTTTTCTTCAGAAATGAACTTGAAACCTAACCCTGGTAATAATTCGGGTTGTTCAGGTTAACCCGATTAATACTTTTTGACCATATTTAACCCAACCCTAACTAGCTTATTCAGGTTTTGGTCAGGTCAGGTTAATCGGGTTCGAGCATTTTGGACACCCTTAAGTGATGGTACGCTAAACGATTGAACCCTTGTTAGGATAAAGCACACCAAACGGTTTTTTCGGGTTTACCCACCCAGAAACGAGTAACCAGTAACCAAACCAAATTGGAATGGTTTGGGTTTGGGTATCATGAACTCGGGTTTGGGTTCCATGGATACAGTACTTTCGGGTTTGGGTTGAAAGCTTCTTGGGCCTATCCAAAATCCAGTCCATTAACGATAAACCCCACAAAATGACTCGCTGTTTCCACTCTTCATTGTTCTGCAAAACCCCTTAATCAAACCCAACCGGAAACTGTCAAATTGAAGCTCTCACCGCCACCTCCGTCGCCGGAGCCGTCATAATATTCAGGTCAGATGAATCGCCGTTTAACCTTCTTCTATCATTCAGTATTAAAACCCACAAACCCTAGAACAAATGGGTTCACTTTATTTAAAGCATTCATGTACACTTCATCCCAATACACCCACAACAACAACAATAATAATTACAACAACAATTACAGACGATTTAACCCGAACCCGAATTATAACCATAACCGTAACCATAACCCGGACCCGAATGACCCATCAACCCTACTGAAAGAAGACGGTGTATCCGTCTGTTCAGAGCTATGGATTGAAAGTTTCCGAAACCCGAATCAGACTGTTACCAATTTGACTAATTACTTAAGAAGATTTGAGTTATGGGTTTTAGCTTACCAAAAGGTTTGTGCTGATGAGTTGGGTGCTTACATGCCGAAAAGCTCGGTACAAAGATCCGCGCTTGAGGATTTACTCGCACTTAGAAACGCGGTTCTTGATAACCGGTTTAGGTGGGGTGCGCGGTTGGAGTTTTTCATTAAGTCGCCGAAGGATAAGACGGAGTACGAGTCGTTGTCGAAACGGAAGATTAGGGCGATCTTGACGACGACTCAACCAAGCCCGTTTCAGGATAGGATAGTTCAGGAGGTTTTGTTTATGATTCTTGAGCCGGTTTTTGAAGCGCGGTTTTCGGAGAAGTCGTACGCTTTTAGGCCCGGTAGGACTGCGCATACGGCTTTGAGGGTGGTTAGGAGGAGTTTTGCGGGGTATTTGTGGTATATTAAAGGGGATTTGAGTACGGTTTTGGACGGGATGAAGGTTGGGTTGGTGATTAGTGCTTTGATGAGGGATGTGAGGGATAAAATGGTTATTGATTTGGTGAAATCGGCATTAATGACTCCGGTTATTACGAGCCCACCTGTTGAAAAGAAGAGGATTCAAAGAAAGTATCAGAAGAAACGGGTTTTAGCGGAGGATGAGCCGAAGCCCGACCCGTATTGGTTGGAGTCGTTTTTCGGGTTTGCACCTGAAGAAGCGGAAAAGGTTCCAACTTGGGGGCATTGTGGGATTTTAAGCCCGTTATTAGCCAACATTTGTTTAGACGAGTTGGATCGTTGGATGGAGGGTAAAGTTAAAGAATTTTACCGACCGTCGAAAAGTGATGTCATTTGGAACAGCCCGGAAGGAGAAGTTGACCAAGGGAATACTTCTTGGCCCGAATTTGTTCCCACTAGTGGGCCCGATAAGACCCGGAAAATCGATTACATCCGTTTCGGTGGTCATTTCTTGATTGGAGTTCGTGGGCCGAGAGCCGATGCTGCAATTCTTAGAAAACAGTTAATCGAGTTTTGTGACGAGAAATACATTCTTAAACTTGATAACGAGTCGCTCCCGATCGAGCATATAACAAAGGGAATAATGTTTCTTGATCATGTTTTATGTAGACGAGTTGTATATCCGACTCTTAGATATACCGCAACGGGTGGTAAAATTATTAGTGAAAAGGGTGTCGGTACATTATTATCGGTAACCGCGAGTCTAAAGCAATGTATCAAACAGTTTAGAAAATTAGGGTTTTTAAAAGGTGATAGAGACCCGGATCCACAACCGTGTTTTAGAATGTTTCACGCGACACAAGCGCATACGAACGCACAAATGAACAAGCTTTTGACTACAATGGTTGAGTGGTATAGATTTGCTGATAATAGAAAAAAGATAGTTAATTTTTGCTCTTATATTATACGTGGTTCGCTTGCTAAACTATACGCTGCAAAATATAAGCTTCGATCACGGGCAAAAGTTTATAAAATCGGTGATAGAACTCTTAGACGACCGTTAAAGGAGAAAAAGGGACAATCACCCGAGTATAACAACTTATTAAGAATGGGCCTTGCTGAGTCGATTGAAGGGCTTCAGTATACGCGAATGTCGTTAGTGCCCGAGACAGATTACAGCCTGTTTCCAATGGGCTGGAGGCCAGATCACGAGAAGGCGTTGCTTGAATATATAAGATTGGATGATCCAAAAACGTTTGAAGAAAACCGTATGGCTTTAATTAAAGAAGGGCTTATTTCGCCTCAAGATTATGTATCTATGCTTGTTTGGAATTATAAACGAAGTGCAGCGCTTAATGCTGTTAATAACGAAGAAGGCAAAATGTTGTTGGGGCCGGGTGATGAAAAAGATGAGGTGAGTGTTGAAGGCGAGGAAGAACATGGACGGTTACGTGCTACAAATATTTGAGGTGATTTGTGTAATTTTGATTTTTTTTATAAGCACAACAAAGGTTTTAGAGTAGCATGTATAACTTTGATCTCTCTGTATTTTATATTATTATTAATACAGTGTTATTTTTTATGTGTTCATTATGCTTATTTGTAATGTAATGTTATGAAGGTGTAAATTTAACAGATTAAACAACTCTCAAATGTGAACTTACGGTTATCTTACAATCTTTTACCTTCCACGTTTGGTTCCACGTGTTGTCTTCTGCCGTCTCCTTTTGCTTTTTACAGTTGTGGATCTTCTCTTTTGTCTTTGCCTGCTGTTTGCATTTTCAAATCAACCGCTTGCTTCTAAACATCCGTACACTTTGCGGACTCTCTTTGCGATCTTCAGTTTGGTTCAAGTAAGATGATTCCTTTCGATTTGCCATTGTGTGTTTTGTTTGTCTTTTGTACTGTTTTGTGGTTTCTGACGTTAGGCTTTTAGTAAGTTTTTTGTTTAGATTTGTGCATACCAGGTAAGTGCGTTTTCTTTTTCTTTGTTGTTGGATTCTTTTACTGTCGGAAGGCTGTGTTTACAGATGTTTTTGGCTGGTGGTAGTTTTTTTGTTGTTATTTTGCAAATGCATGCTGTTTAATTGCTTATAAAGTGTGTTTCTTTACATGTTCTTTAGTGTATTGGTTTGTTGCGTCATGATTGGTGTATTTGCATTATTAATTAAATTTTATAATACTTATATAATTTGTTGTTATGTATTGTGACTTCTGAAACTTAAGTTGTTAAAATTAGGATTTTAGATAGTGTTTATTTGGGTGCACATAATGTGTTTGACGATACGTTTGCGTAGCTAATTAGTTTATGTTTTAAGGGTTTCAATTGCATGCTAATTTTAGGTGTTTACTTGAAAGGGGAGCTATTGCTTGCGTTTTCAAAGTTCTTTTTTTTTTTTCAAAAAAATTAGTAATTGCGTTGGACTTGAATTGCTACTGTGTTTACGTTTGGTTTGGTCTATGGCTATGTGTTAATGTAGGCTGCCTGCACACTGTTTTTCTACATTTTTAATTTTTCATCTACCTTTTGATGTATAATTGACTGCATAATAATGTTTGTAATTATGCCATCATATATCTGTCCAAATTATTAGTCCCAGCCTGCAAATAGCAAACATATACCTAACTGTAGCAAACCTAAATACTTTGGTACTCACTTTTGAAACAACAAATTAACTCATGGATGCAATAATCTAAAAAAGGCTGACATAAAATCCAACTTTATAACTTTTTTTACATGATGGCTTATACGAGTGTGTATAACCAGATGCGGTCTGCCGGTCTGCATGTTGCATATCCTATTAATACTAATACTTTATAACTGCAATTTCTAGCTACAAACCGTAATGACGACTAGAAGAATTTCAGATCTCACTCCCGCAGCCACCCCATATTTTCTTCAACTTCGTGTTATTAGAAAATTGATCCTGTTTCATAGGAGGGAGCTATGTTTTTTGTTTGCACATGTAAAGTTGTAAACTATACCTAAATTAAGAAGGTGTTATACTTTCATTTTTATCTAGCGTTATATGTTTTGTTTCGTTTTTCACCAGGGTGACGCGATAGAGGCAATACCAAACTCTAATAACACCAGTGCCTTACCTTGAAGCTATGCTTTGGGCGCAATCAAGATCAGCATCAAGAATCATCCCGCATGAAACATGCATAAAGTTTGGGAAGGCTGTTTCAATAGTTCTGATACAAGATGATAATATTCCACGACGTTACTTCAACTTTGCAGTGTATGTTGTGACTTAATAGTTCTGATATAACCAGGCTAAAAGACAACTACTGTTTGACAGCACAGGTTAAAACATAAAAACCATACAAAAAACCGTTGCGCATACATACAAATACTAACAGAAGTACTCTCAATACACAGAAATCACCAAAATCAAACGAGGCCGCCCTTCAACCTAACCCAAGCAAACTACTATCTTTTGGTCGTCATCAGTAATCATGGCAGTATATTGAAGTACTAAAGTTCTTTTGGGCAGCAGTAGCCGGCAGGGTAAAAAAAAAATCAATTTTGATGCAGAGGCAAGCTTCATACTACCTGTAACCATGATCTGTATATATTAATGGTAGTTTTGTGTCACAAAGTTCAGCTATTAGTTACCAAGTGAGGGTATTCTAGACATTTAACTAAATAATAGACGCTTGTAGTAAAGTATATGTAGAGTATTATGAATCCACCGACGTTTTTTTTGGATGACCACTTTTTCAAAGGTGAATCCACCGACGATTTTTGATGACCATTTCTTTCAAAGCAATAATGCATGTTTGTCCCCCCTAAATAGTATTCACAAACAGTATTCTAACATTATAAATAGAGTGTATGTATAACGAGTACTGGCATCCCAAAAGATATTACATACTTACTTTTCTTATCCCCTGTCTCTTTATCAATAATCTTGTTGTAATTAAGAGTAATATTATAACACGTTATCAGCACGAGCCGCTTATATCCTAACCAAGAAAGGTAATAGACACAAAGGTATCTACATAAGCATCATAAACATTTCTTTAATTATGTACATTAGATATATATCTATGCATATACATATACTAACTAATATACTGAGTAATAGCAATAATGTGTATAAACATTGTTATTAAAATTTGATAACTATTTTAGAAGTTAGATTTATTTACACTAACAATTCTATTCTTATTATTGTGCATACTAATTATATATATTTTATAAAATAAACTGTATTTAATATCTTATTTATTATCTTACTTTAAAATAATTAATATTATATATTATATATACACACACACACAAACGGTAATATTACCGTTATAAACGGTAATATAACCGTTATAAATGGGTTATAAACCTCCATTATAAATAACCAATCATTAACCCCATTTCATTACAACAAACATTCTTCTTATTAAATTTATCCAAGATAAAATTCTCAAAATGATTCACCCGGTTTTGATGTTGGTCACTATAATGCTTATACTACTTCTCATTCTAATTTTTAATCTCCCATCTGAAGAGTTCGGCATGTTCTTTTTCTTTTATATGTTTATAGCTCTACCAATGTATTGTATCTCATTGTTGATTGATATATATGGATTCTAATATTTATCTTATTATTTGCTCTATTATGTTTAGCAACAAAATGTCAAATATAGCAAAACTCGAATTCCCAGCACTCAACATTTCTGGAGAAAATTATATGTCTTGGACAGCAAATGTCAAAAGACATTTAAAATCTATGGATGTGTTAGACGCAATCCAAGAACACAATGATTGCTCTGACCAGGATAAAGCAAGAGCTGATGTTTTCATCCATAAACATATTGATGAATTGCTACAGCATGAGTATTTTAATTATGATAACCCATATATGATATGGGAAGATTTGAAAAGCAGATTCGGTCATCTAAAGGAAGTTTTACTTCCTACTTCTAGAGATGAATGGAACAGTCTTAGGTTCCAAGATTTTAAGAGGGTAAATGATTACACCTCTGCTTTATACCGAATCTGTTCAAAGCTAGAATTTTGTGGGTATCCCGTAACAGAGGAAGAAAAGTTAGAGAAAACTTTCTCCACGTTTCATGCATCAAATATAAACTTGCAAACACATTATCGTTTGCAGAATTTTAAGAGATACTCTGATCTAAATGCATTACTCCTTGTAGCCGAGAAAAATAATGAATTATTGATGAAAAATCATCAATCTCGTCCCACGGGTTCACTAGCAATACCAGAAGCACATGTTGCTCACAAAAGTTCTCATAAAAATTCTGATCATAAATGGGAACAAAGTCGAGGACGAGGCCGTGGACGTGGACGTGGTCATTTTGACAAAAGGCATTTTAATGATCGTAAGCATCCATTCAAATGGAACAATAACTCTTACGGTCGTGGTCGTGGCCGTGGTCGTAGTCATAACCAGAGAGCCAATAATTATCATGTCCCACACAATACCAATTCCAACCACCAAAATAAATGGAATGAAGCTGGTAGGTCCGAAAACAATGGCACTTCATGTTTTAGATGTGGAAGTACAAACCACTGGGCAAAGGCTTGTCGCACAGCTCCACATCTGTGTGAACTGTACCAAGCCTCTCTAAAAGGAAAAGAGAAAGAAGTAAACCATGTTGATAACTTTAATAATATCAATGCTGAGCTGAGCGTTGAAGACTTTGGGATAGAACTTTGAAACAAAGTTGCTTGACTATTATAATTATATGCAATTATTAAGTGTGTTCTCATTATCTTTAATTATGTAGTTTCTCTTCCATGTACTACTTGTGTTCCAATTAAAGTTCTTATTAAAATATCATATGTCTTCGTTATACACTTATTTTTTTTCTCTCTTAATATTTTTTCAAGATTTAAACTGAAAATCACCGGAGCACAAGATCAAACAAATGAAGAAGATATATGTATAGCGGATAGTGGAGCCACGCATACTATACTTAGATCTAAAAAATATTTTTATGAACTGAAACCAACAAAAGGGATCATCAATACAATATCAGGTCCTACAAACTTGATAGAAGGAGTGGGAAAAGCTAATTTAGCATTACCAAATGGTACAAAGCTCAAAATAGAAAATGCTTTATTTTCCCCAAAATCAACAAGAAATTTGTTGAGTTTCAGAAACATATATCATAATGGATATGATACTCAGTCAAGGACTGTTAGTAATGAAAAATATTTGCATATCATAAGCAAAGATCAAATATTGGAAAGATTGCCAATGCTCCATTCTGGTTTGCATTATACATATATAAATGTGCCTCAAGCACATATGGCAGTCAAAGAAAATTGTTGCGATTCTGGTATCATAAACTTATGGCATGACAGATTAGGCCATCCAGGATCCACAATGATGAAAAGGATCATTGAAAATACACATGGGCATCCACTGAAAGGTCAAAAGATCCACAAAATAGATAAAATGCCTCAATGTACATCTTGTTCTCTTGGAAAATTAATTACAAGGCCTTCGCCATTAAAAGTCGATAAAGAAACACCAATGTTTCTTGAAAGAATTCAAGGTGACATATGTGGACCAATTCATCCACCATGTGGACCATTTAGATACTTCATGGTCTTAATAGACGCATCTAGCAGATGGTCTAATATCTCTTTATTATCGACTCGTAATGTTGCTTTTGCAAAATTTCTTGCTCAAATTATCAAATTACGTGCACATTTTCCGGATTATACCATTAAAAGAGTAAGGCTTGATAATGCGGGAGAATTTACATCACATGCTTTTGATGATTATTGCATGTCTGTGGGGATTGTTGTAGAACACCCTGTTGCTCATGTACACACACAAAATGGCTTAGCCGAGTCGTTGATCAAACGCCTACAGCTAATAGCTAGACCATTAATAATAAGGACAAAACTCCCTGTTTCTATTTGGGGTCATGCAATTATGCATGCTGGATCATTAATCCGCGTAAGACCAAGTGCAAATCATAAATACTCTCCCACACAACTTGTTTCTGGAAATGAGCCAAATATCTCTCATCTTAGAATTTTTGGTTGTGCTGTGTATGTTCCTATTGCACCACCACAACGCACAAAAATGGGTCCCCAAAGAAGGTTGGGAATATATTTTGGATATGAAACATCTTCCATCATAAGATACCTTGAACCTTTAACAGGTGATGTATTTACAGCACGTTTTGCTGATTGTCATTTTAACGAGACAATGTTCCCAGCATTAGGGGGAGAAATGAAAAAGCAAGAAAGGGATATATCATGGTGTGTACCATCATTGTTACACCTAGACCCAAGATCAAAACAAAGTGAAACAGAGGTTCAAAAAATAATACATCTACAAGAAATTGCAAATCAGTTACCTGATGCATTTACTGATATAAACAGGGTCACTAAATCTCATATACCAGCTGCTAATGCTCCAGCTCGAGTTGAGATTCCAAGCAAGCAAAACCATAATAATGCACCTCATGAATCTCAAAAACGTTTAAAACGTGGAAGGCCAATCGGTTCAAAGGATAAAAATCCTCGAAAAAGAAAGGGTTCTGAGAAGGATACTGACCCTAAGGAAGGAATGATTGACAAAACCTTCCCTCAGGAAAGAATAAATGATATAACATTTCCTCAGGAAGAAATAAATGATTCCAATAAAGAATTGTCAATAAACTATGGTAAATCACATATAATGTGGGATCGAGATGAAATGGAAAATATTGATGATATATTTTCTTATTCTGTGGCAAGCGATATCATGGAAGAAAATGATGACCCTGAACCAAAATCTGTAGATGATTGTAAAAATCGACAAGATTGGAACAAATGGAAAGATGCTATGCAAGCTGAATTAAACTCACTAAACAATCGAAAGGTTTTTGGACCTATTGTCATTACACCAAAGTCAATGAAACCTGTAGGATATAAATGGGTTTTTGTGAGAAAAAGAAATGAGAAAAATGAAGTTACAAGATATAAAGCAAGACTTGTAGCTCAAGGTTTTTCTCAGAGGCCAGGAATTGACTATGAAGAAACGTATTCTCCTGTCATGGATGCTATTACGTTTAGATATTTAATCAACTTAGCAGTCTCTAAAAAGTTAGAGATGCGTCTTATGGATGTTGTCACAGCTTACTTGTATGGATCACTAGATAGTGACATCTATATGAAAATTCCCGAAGGATTTAAACTCCCCGATGCAATAAGCTCAAAGCCTAAGGAAATGTATTCCATCAAGTTACAAAGATCCTTGTATGGACTGAAACAATCTGGAAGGATGTGGTACAATCGTTTGAGTGATTATTTGATAAGCAAAGGATACACAAATAATCTTATTTGTCCATGTGTCTTCATCAAGAAGACAACATCAGGATATGTGATCAGAGCTGTGTATGTTGACGATCTAAATTTAATTGGGACACAAAAGGAAATTAATGAAGCAATTGCTCTTTTAAAGAAAGAATTCGAAATGAAAGATATTGGAAAAACCAAATATTGTCTTGGTTTACAAATTGAGCATATGCATAATGGGATACTTGTGCATCAGTCAACTTATACTGAGAAACTCTTAAAACGTTTCAATATGGACAAAGAAAATCCTTTAAGCACACCGATGGTTGTTAGATCACTCAATGTTGAAAATGATCCATTTCGTCCTTGCGAAGATAATGAAGAGATTCTTGGTCCCGAAGTACCATACCTCAGTGCAATTGGAGCACTTATGTATCTTACTAACTGTACAAGACCTGACATTTCTTTTGCAGTTAACTTATTAGCAAGATTCAGTTCATCCCCTACTAAAAGACATTGGAATGGCATTAAACATATTTTTCGGTATCTAAAAGGAACTGCTGATTTAGGTTTATTTTATCCTAACAATTCAAAAGAAGGGTTAGTTGGTTATGCAGATGCAGGTTATTTATCTGATCCCCATAAAGCAAAATCTCAAACTGGATACATATTTAAGAATGGAGGAACTGCGATTTCATGGCGTTCTCAGAAACAAACACTTATTGCAACATCTTCAAATCATGCTGAAGTCATTGCATTGCATGAAGCTTCAAGAGAATGTGTATGGTTAAGATCTATGTCACGACACATATTGATTTCTTGTGGACTAGAGAAAGATCGAATTCCAACTCCTATCTATGAAGATAATGCAGCTTGTGTCTCGCAAATGAAGGAAGGGTATATCAAAAGTGACAGAACAAAGCATATACCACCAAGATACTTTGAGTATACTCGAGACCTTATTAAAGACAATCAGGTTGAAATGAGATATGTCCAGTCCAGCAACAACTCAGCTGATCTTTTCACAAAAGCACTTCCCACAGTAACATTCAGGAAACATGTTCATGATATTGGCATGCGCCATGTACGAACAATGTAACGACCTGCAATTTGAGGGGGAGCTATATACTGCACTCTTTTTCCCTTAGCTAAAGTTTTTTCCCATTGGGTTTTCCTTTAGCAAGGTTTTTAATGAGGCAGTACTTCAAGACCCCGAAGTTTTGAAAAGGTGTCATCCAAGGGGGAGTATTATGAATCCACCGACGTTTTTTTTGGATGACCACTTTTTCAAAGGTGAATCCACCGACGATTTTTGATGACCATTTCTTTCAAAGCAATAATGCATGTTTGTCCCCCCTAAATAGTATTCACAAACAGTATTCTAACATTATAAATAGAGTGTATGTATAACGAGTACTGGAATCCCAAAAGATATTACATACTTACTTTTCTTATCCCCTGTCTCTTTATCAATAATCTTGTTGTAATTAAGAGTAATATTATAACATAGAGTAAATTGATGTAATTTTTATTGGATGTACAGACTCTTGACTCTTTAGTGTTATCCCATTGCACACCTTCAACAATTGGATGAAAGTCAAAAGGTCAAACATGCTAATTTCAATGTTGTGAGTACAGAAGATGCTGCGGCTGATGGTCTCAAATTTAAATCATAAGTTTTGAAGATTGTTAATTAGATGTATATGAACAGATTTTTGGTGGGATCCTATGGTTGGTTATGTCCAAGTTTTGATTTAGAAAGTCAAACAGACTGAGATCACAATCTGACATCCAATTTTGACTTTTGACTTGTAATTTTAAATTTTTTCCATTTATTGGGGTCGAGTTTGAACGATCAAGAACACTTAGAGCTAAACGAACACAAATCAACGACGATTGGATTCACCATATTCTAACTACGGGTAAAATAAACAGGTGTTTTAGTTGGAGGGTTGATCAGTTCTTGGAATGTCATACGCGCAGCCTTGACCTCTCTAATCTCACTTCTAAATCTACATCCATCTTTGTTTCCGCTATGAGGAGAGAGATCTTTTCCCAACATCTTCGTACCGCTAGACCAAAGGTCCATTGGCAGTAGGAGGGTTGATTAGGTGAACTGAACACCACTTATATATTTATTTGTGTCGGCCACACTTAAAGTTGTGCCGTGTTCCAGTGTTTGTTGTTCCTCAGGTTGGCTTGTTTGATGTTCATAGTGTATATGAGTAATGTTTTAACTTGATAACAATTTAATGACAAGTTACCGTGTGAATCTTATGAATACAATATTAACGACAAATCCTAGTCAAACAAACATCACAAATGGTGAGGATAAGTTGGTTTAGACACTGGATAAAGATGGGATATTTATTGTTAGTTCGGCTCCAAGATTTTGAGAAACCAATCCTAGCAGAGCCCAGTTGGACCCGCAAGACTCACCTCAAAGAGAGACGTTTGCGCAGTTGAACCCGCAAGACTGACCTGCAACAGGGACGTCTGCGCAAAGGCTAAACTCGCAAAGACTCACCTTGAAGAGAGACGTCTGCGCAGAAACCAACTGGATCCGCAGGACCCACCATGCTCAGAGACGTGACGTCCTTACGCGCAGTACGCAAGCTGTTCCCGCAGGAAAAGCCTCCCAGTGGTCGACGTACTCCGCCTGTTCCCGCAGCAACGGATACTAGCCATCAGGGAAGGCTACCCGCGCAGCAAGGCTACACGCACAAGGCACTTAACTCTTAAATAATTCAGTAATGTCACCTGAAGATGGAGTGAGCAAGCCGGGAACACTCCCGCACAAAGCCGGGAACACTCCCGCACAAAGCCGGGAAAACTCTCGCCCAAATGAGCCAGTCCGTACGATACTGGAGGATCTTTTGTACTGTACCTGACGAGGTATGGACAAAAGATCTGACCAAAGATACGACAGCTCACTGACAACAGTATGACGAGCAGCACGCTCTTGTACTGTATGTCACTATCAGCCGCTGCCTACTCACCAACCAGTCGGAGGACGTGCATAGCCTGCAGTTGGTGGAACAGGAATAGTACACAGCCGGCCTGGTCACTATCAGCCGCTGCCTACCCACCAACCACCAGCATGGCATGTGCGTAGCCCACAGTTGGCAGAACAGGAATACTATTCAGCCGGCTGTACCTTCTTGGAAACCTACCTTCGGCTATAAATACTCCAACACCTTGGAACGGTATTATCATCTCATCTCATACCATCATATCTGCTCTAGTCATTTCTCTTAATATACACTTATATTCAAGAGCAATCTAGTCTGATTCTCACGCCGGAGGGTGGTCACAAGGAGGTACCCCCCCTTCTCAGTGACGAGCTCACGGTGTCTGTTTTGCAGGTCATCAGAAAAACAACCATCTTGCCGGAACTAACCCTCGTGGGAAACATCTATTTAACCCCCAGATTATCCGTAATATGCCCGGGGTCAATTCGTGTTTCTTCATTGGCGCCATCCGTGCATAAAAGCTAGAACTTATTCTCAGTTTTTTCAAACTTTTGGAAAGATGGTTAAGGTTACTCCGTTGCCAAGGCCAACGAGTGACCAAGAAACCCCGGTAACCACAACCCTAGCCACTGGGGGGAACACCGGCGAGTAGACAATATTTACGAACACTACCTCGGTTATCCAAGCCGGGGAAAGTGAAGTAAATTTTACGAACACTACCCCGGTTACCCAAGCCGGGGCAAGTGCAGTAAATAATCATCCCCTGGGATTCATTGATACCCAGGCGGAAAGACGACAGACGAGGTTCCCCCGCCAAACACTTGATCAAGTTAAAGCGTGGGCGGAAGCACGTCAGAAGGAATTCCAAGCTGAGTTGGACGAACGCTTACGTTCACTCCAACAGGCTGACGAGTTTGGAAGCACTCGACAACAGCTCAACATGAGCAATAAGTGCGAGTCCTCGGACGATGATCGAGAGTCCGACAGTGACGCAAACCCTCGCCATAGGGCGAAAGGGAAGCGTAACGAAACGGACTTCCAACTGAGAAGGAATTTTGGAGAAACCTTCAAACAAAGGAACACGGGGGGAAACCCACGTGACTTCTCCAAAACCTTCAGACCAACTGCTGCAAACGCGGGAACATCCAAGTTTGCAAGGGACATTGCGGAAGCAATCGCCCCGAAAAGTGCCAAGCAGATGCCCAGCATCGGCACTTATGATGGTATATCCGACCCAGATGATCACCTGAACAGATTCATAGCGGGGGCAACCGTCAGCAACTGGACGGAACCCACGTGGTGTTATATGTTCCAGATGACGCTGGTTGGAGCGGCTAGAGCATGGTTTGACCGTCTACCGGTCCACCACATCTACGATTGGGCGGACTTCCAACACAAGTTCAGCCAACACTTCAGTCAACAGAGGAAATATACTGAAGAGCAGTGGACGATCCTCAACTGCGTTAGAGAGGAGGATGAATCTTTACTAGACTTCATCACTCCCTTCAACTCGAAAAAGCTGAGTCTGGGCGCTATAAGCGAAGATCTTGTTCGCGCCGCTTTCATCCAGGGCGCCGAATACCCAGAGCTGATCCGCACGTTGACGGGTAAAGACGGCATGCCATCCACATGGGATGCCATCATGACGGCGGCCAAGCGCTTTGCCGAAACAGAGAAGCAGCTGGGTGGGGATCTGCCCCAGGGTACAAGCCTCTACACGCAGAGGACTAGAGAACACAACGTCCGGATCGCCCGGCAAAACAAAAAGAGGAAGCTAGGCATTTGGCAGTCAAGGGTAAACTTTGAAACCACTTCCAGCTCTCGCTCTTTAGTAGGCGGAAGGGATAACACGCACCCGTCAAGCCGACACCCCCGGTGGACGCCGCTCACCAAAAGCGTCACGGAGATATTTGCCACTGAGAAACTCCCATGGCCAAAAGCCCAACGGTCCGGCACCGGCCTGACGCAGATCAGAGCAAATACTGTGACTTCCACGGAACAAAGGGTCACACCACTGAGAAGTGTTCATCCTTGAGGGATATTATTGAAACATTCGTCAAGGATGGAAAACTTACACACCTTGTGGCATCAATCAAGAATGGAAGGAAGAATGACAACCGATACAAAAGCAACGGACGAAAGCCCGTTGACATCAGCATCCACATGGTTCATAGTAACATCAGAGGAAGAAAAAGACGGATGACAGAACCATGCGCATGGAAGGAAGCTGAGGTGCGCTTCCCGCGAGTACCGGGAGGACCCAGCAAAAAAGTCCCTATCGTCATCAAAAGCCAGCTGGGGCACTACATCACTTCCCGCACTATTGTTGACAACGGCACCTCGTCAACGGTTATGTACAGGCAGTTCTTCGACAAGCTAGACGACGAAGACAAAGAACGCCTGGAAACGGTCTACGCCTCGATGGAAGGGTTTGACGGCAGCACAAACACCCCCCTGGGTATCCTATCCTTCCCCGTCATTCTCACAGACGGGAAACACTCCCGCACAGAAGACGTGGACTTTGTCGTAATGAGGAAGCCACACCACACATACGACATTCTCTTCGGGAGAGACGGGATGGCAAGATTCAATGCCGTGGTATCTTCAGTCCACGGCATGATGGGATGGCCAACAGCTGAGGGCGTGGCGATGGTCACCGATATTCCCCAGGTATGCATCGCATCTGTCTCATCAACACCCAAACCAAAGATGGCTAAACCCACCATCACCGAACCAAAAGAATGGGTCTTCAATGGCAAATACCCCGACCAGGCGGTTACCATTGGCCCAACAATCACTGATCCTACGCGCACCTTACTCAAACGCTTACTGCAGAAAAACGCTGACATCTTCGCATGGAAACCAGCTGACATGACTGGTGTACCTCGAAGTAAGGCAGAGCATAAGCTCAAGTGTGACCCGGCTTTTACGCCGGTCATACAAAAGCGTAGAGTAATGGGGGCGGAACAAGCTAACGCGTGTAGAACCCAAGTCAATGAACTCCTTGACGCGGGCATCGTACGCGTTAGCAGATATCAAACTTGGGTTGCAAATCCCGTTATGGTACCGAAGTCTAACAAGCAATGGCGCATGTGCATAGATTTCAAAGACTTGAACAAAGCATGCCCCAAAGATTGTTACCCGTTACCCGAAATTGATCTTAAGGTAGATTCGTTAGCACCGTTTCGCCTTAAATGCTTCCTTGATGCGTATAAAGGGTACCATCAAATCCACATGGCCGTTGACGATAAGGACAAAACCGCATTTCGGACGCCCGATGGCACATTTTGTTATCAAATGATGCCATTCGGACTTAAGAATGCCGGGTCCACATACCAACGCCTGATGGACAAAGAGTTTCATGCCCAAATTGGGAGGAACTTGGAAGTCTACATGGATGACCTGGTCATCAAAAGCCTTGACCCAGAAGCGATGTTGAAAGACATCGAAGAAACATTCAACACACTCAGAGGGATAAACATGAAGCTCAACCCGAGCAAGTGTTCCTTTGGGATGGAAGAAGGGAAGTTCTTAGGAGTCATTGTTACAAAAGATGGCTTCAGAGCGAACCCTTAAAAGGTCGAAGCCATTATCAAGATGGAATCACCTACTACCATCAAGCAAGCTCAGACACTGAATGGACGCCTAGTTGCACTTAACCGCTTCTTGGCAAATCATGCGGATAGGTCGTTCCCATTCGTGTCGACGCTGAGAAACTGTTTAAAGAAAACGCACTTCCGCTGGACACCAGAAGCGGAAGCAGCTTTTCAGGAAATTCGGTCACGATTGATCGAACTCCCAACGCTCACAGCACCAGAAGCCGGAGAGGAATTAATCCTATACCTCTCCGCCACAGATAGAGCAACCGGGGTCGTCCTGCTAGTCGAGCGAAAAGGCATCCAGATGCCAATCTACTATGTTAGCCGTCTCCTAACAGACGTCGAAACCCGGTATTCTACCCTGGAAAAATTAGTCTTAGCACTTGTACAGGCTTCACGCAGGCTAAGACGATATTTCCAAGGTCACCCAATCACCATTCTCACCAACTTCAAACTTGCAAACATTTTAGGAAAACCCGAACTGTCGGGACGCCTAGCCAAATGGGCAATAGAATTGGGAGAATACGCGATAAAGTACAAGCCAAGGCCAGCCATAAAAGGCCAGGTCTTGGCCGACTTTATTGCCGAAGTCCCCGCCTCGCGGGAGAAAGAGTGCCAGGACGAGGCTCAACCCTCTCCAGCACAGGACATCGATGATGTCTGGCGACTTTACACTGATGAAGCAGCCAACAACGAGGCTCAGGCGCAGGGTTAAAACTAACCAACCCAGCAGGCCAAGAATACACTTACGCTATTCGACTAGATTTTCCAAATACGAATAACGAGGCGGAGTATGAAGCATTCTTGGCCGGGTTAAGGATTGCGCGTAAGATGGGAGTAAAGAACTTGGAAGCCCATGTGGATTCCATGTTAGTAGCCAATCAGATAAATGGGACGTACACGGCCGTGAACGACACAATGGCCTTGTGCCTCGCGCAAGCAAAAACCCTCATGCGCGATTTTAACGATTGTAAGGTCATACACGTCAAGCGTAGCGAAAACAAATCTGCGGATGCGTTAAGCAAGCTTGCGTCATTGGCTTTCACCCACTTGGGAAAGGACATCCGCATTGAACTCCTTGGAGCACCATCAGTCCCACACAAAGAAGTCTATGTCATCCAAACCGGCACGGAAACGTGGATGACACCAATAATAAATTACCTTGCGGCGGGTATACTACCAGAGTCGAAAACACAGGCAAGAAAACTACGCTGTAAAGCACTGAACTATCAACTCATCGATGACATCCTTTACAGACGTAACTTTCTTGGCCCACTCCTCAGATGTGTTGACGACCAAGATGCCGACTACCTCCTAAGGGAAGTACACGAAGGCATCTGTGGGATACACGCAGGTCCACGCGCAGTTGTAGCTAAGCTAAACAACGCGGGATACTTTTGGCCGGGGATGCATACGGATGCACTGGCATACATCAGAAAGTGTAGGTCTTGCCAACTCTACGCACCTAACACGCATCGCCCGAAGAACGAACTTGTTCCAGTCACCTCTTCATGGCCATTTCAGAAGTGGGCCATTGATGTGACAGGCCCATTTCCCACAGCAGCAGGGAACGTTCAATATCTAGTGGTCGCCATCGACTACTTCACCAAGTGGATAGAAGCAAAACCCTTAGCCCAAACAACCGCAAAACATATCAAGAAATTTATTTGGGAATTTATTATTTGTCGTTTCGGGCTTCCACAGAATTTGGTGAGCGATAACGGCACCAACTTTGCTGAAAAGAAGCTACAACAGTGGTTGAAAGAACTTCAAATCACCCACACCTTTACCTCAGTGGCGCACCCGCAGGGTAATGGTGAGGTGGAAAGAGCGAATAGGAGCATCGTCGATGGCATAAAGAAAAGACTATTGGAACACAGATCCGGCTGGGTGGGCGAACTTCCACACGTCCTTTGGGCACACAGAACGATGAAAAAGGTAAGTACGGGAGAAACCCCGTTCAGCCTCACTTATGGCACTGAAGCCATGGTCCCGGTTGAAATTGGTTTACCCTCACCAAGGGTCTTGATTCAACCAGAGGACAATGACGCGGAAAGACGGTTAGACCTTATGCTAACCGAGGAACGCAGAGACTTAGCCGCAGCGCGTGAAGAGAACTACAAACGACAAATGCAAAAGTACTATAACACGCGGGTAAAACTCTGCAGCTACAATGTTGGAGACTACATACTGCGTAACAACGAGGCTTCGAACCAAGAACGCCCAGAAAAGCTGGCCCCCGTCTGGGAAGGGCCATACATTATCAAAGAAGTTTTGGCAAAGGGCGCATACCGGCTCGAAAGGCTCGATGGCACCCCCATCCCAAGAACATGGAATGGAGCTCAATTACGCAAATGTTACATGTAGATCAATTCCTAACTTATAAAGAAACTGCCTGGGGCCACTTCTAATGGAAATGATTCTCCTTTATCACATTGTGTTGATCGCTTTACATTTACACTTATAACTTTCCGGACGGTATGCCGGTATTCACCGCATAAATATGGAAAGAAGTCGTTGCGTGTGGACGGCGGCAAAACCCGCATAAACACAAAAAATGGCAAACCTTCACGCAGGTCAGTTATAGGTGAAGATTGGTCATCCACTAAATGAAAGTGACGGTCCTACCCGCACAATCATGATAGAGGAAACTGTACTAACCTATTGACAACCGCGCGTCGAACGGTTAACTTATTCAAAACAATTGGAAAATTGCTAAATTAAACTAAAGTATGCGTGAGCAAGTCATACAACGTTTACAACGCAAGTCAAAAAGATTCAAAAGTAAGCGGGACTATACCCCTTACCTTGGCAACCAAGTAACTATAAGACAGGTGCGAGTACAGTGTTAAGGCAAAACCCTTCACATACTTAGCACCTGCAGGGAATTGAAGCCAAGAATACCTCGGCAACCAAGTAACTATAAGACGGGTGCGGGTACAGTGTCAAGGCAAAACCCTTCACATACTTAGCACCCGCAGGGAATTGAAGCCAGGAATACCTTGGAAGTAAAGTAACTATAAGACGAGTGCGGGTACAGTGTCAAGGCAAAACCCTTCACATACCTAGCACTCCGCAGGGAATTGAAACCAAGAAGGATCTTCTGGGCCATGCTTGCGGAAACGGGAATAACATCCCCGCATAGTGGGAACGTTGAGAACTAGATTGTTTGAAGCTCCAAGATGGAATTGGTTGTTTAACATAATTGATCACTATGTTCAAAACTACCAAAACCTCATGGAGAATCTATACAAGTGGAACTCAACGCTCCTGACTTGCGAGGAGGTTACAAACCTACCCGCATCATACCCAAAGATCAGGCAGAAAAGTCGGGAATTTCTGCACGTGACATTAGGACTTCCGCGGGAAGAATCCCCATGGAAAACCTTAAAACTAAGCCCTTTTCAAAACCCTTTGCTTAAGTCCAAAAGTTCACCTCACTTATTAACAATTCATGAGAAGAACATTGGACTGGGGGGCTTTAAGAGGTAGGTCCCAGCAGAGCCCAGTTGGACCCGCAAGACTCACCTCAAAGAGAGACGTCTGCGCAGTTGAACCCGCAAGACTCACCTGCAACAGGGACGTCTGCGCAAAGGCTAAACTCGCAAATACTCACCTTGAAGAGAGACGTCTGCGCAGAAACCAATTGGATCCGTAGGACCCACCATGCTCAGAGACGTGACGTCCTTACGCGCAGTACGCAAGCTGTTCCCGCAGGAAAAGCCTCCCAATGGTCGACGTACTCCGCTTGTTCCCGCAGCAACGGATACTAGCCATCAGGGAAGGCTACCCGCGCAGCAAGGCTACACGCACAAGGCACTTAACTCTTAAATAATTCAGTAATGTCACCTGAAGAAGGAGTGAGCAAGCCGGGAACACTCCCGCACAAAGCCGGGAAAACTCCCGCCCAAATGAGCCAGTCCGTACGATACTGGAGGATCTTTTGTACTGTGCCTGACGAGGTATGGACAAAAGATCTGACCAAAGATACGACAGCTCACTGACAACACTATGACGAGCAGCACGCTCTTGTACTGTATGTCATTATCAGCCGCTGCCTACTCACCAACCTGTCGGAGGATGTGCATAGCCTGCAGTTGGTGGAACAGGAATAGTACACAGCCGGCCTGGTCACTATCAGCCGCTGCCTACCCACCAACCACCAGCATGGCATGTGCGTAGCCCACAGTTGGCAGAACAGGAATACTATTCAGCCGGCTGTACCTTCTTGGAAACCTACCTTCGGCTATAAATACTCCAACACCTTGGAACGGTATTATCATCTCATCTCATACCATCATATCTGCTCTAGTCATTTCTCTTAATATACACTTATATTCAAGAGCAATCTAGTCTGATTCTCACGCCGGAGGGTGGTCACAAGGAGGTACCCCCCCTTCTCAGTGACGAGCTCACGGTGTCTGTTTTTCAGGTCCTCAGAAGAACAACCATCTTGCCGGAACTAACCCTCGTGGGAAACATCTATTTAACCCCCAGATTATCCGTAATCTGCCCGGGGTCAATTAGTGTTTCTTCAGTAATGTTTTAACTTGATAACAATTTAATGACAAGTTACCGTGTGAATCTTATGAATACAATATTAACGACAAATCCTAGTCAAACAAACATCACAAATGGTGAGGATAAGTTGGTTTAGACACTGGATAAAGATGGGATATTTATTGTTAGTTCGGCTCCAAGCTTTTGAGAAACCAATCCTACATTGAAAACCAACGTATGTACAAGCGGGCTAACCGGGTTTCTAAAAAAGTGAATGCTTGTTTGTTGAAAAGTAGTACGAGAAAGAATGCCAACCTGGGTCATGCTTTCGAGAAGAAACATTAACGTTGTACGATATTATGCCCATTTTGTTTGAAGACAGTGGATCATTTCCTAATCACATGCTCTATGGCGGATTCAATTTTGGATGTCATGAAGCTACAAAATCATTATTGCCAAGGATAAACAAAAAAACATGTTAATCCAATCAATATGCCCTATGGACTATGGAGTTTATGAAACACAATGAACAACAAGATTTCAATCGGGCCAATACATCTATACAAGTATACAACCTCAATCAAGTTGATGGAAGAAATAAAAATCGGAAGCATTCTTTAGGGGTTAATTGAGAGAATTGATGTACTTTTGATATAACGAATTTGTAAGTCACATATATTTTTTTAACTAGCATTTACCTGTTACCCGTGTTTAATACAATACCAATACTGTTATATCCACCTTCATAAAAAAAGAGAGAATATTATTTATCTTTTTTTATATATAAAAAACCAGTTTTCAAACCGGTCCCAAGGTTCGATTTTGCCAATAATCTTGTGGTGGAGTGGTACGAAAGGGATTTGGCGTTCCATGTGACTCAAGTTCGATTCTTGCCCCCAGCATTTAGTTTAGTGTGATGATGACAGACTAGGTGAGTAGGCGACGTTCACTAGTTGAATCACTGATCCGAACGGATTTTATCTCACTGCACTGTTGTGCCTTCGGACGAATGCTCACAGGCGTTGGCCATAGATGAGAGTTTCCCCCCGGATCAAAAGACGAGTGTATTCCGATGCGATGCTAGAACATTAAAAAAGGAAAAAGAAAAAACCGGCCCCCCCTAACAGCCGAACAGTGTAGAAGGCTACCGAAGACACGACACGACACAACACAACATAACACATAACCCACCCACTCTTTTTAACCTAACCAACACTTTTGTCAATTGTCTCTGAAAAACCCAAAGCTGCTAAATCTTATCTTTTATCTTTATCTATCCATGGCAATGGCATCCTCCAGTTTCCTCACTGCAGCTAAACCTTTTTCTTCTTTCATTACAGACAAACATTCATCTTCTCTTCCTACCAAAACCACAGCTTTAGGTAACCTTTAATTCATTTTCATCGCCTTCTTCTTTTATTATTTTTATTGTTTTTTAATTAATTGTGTATTAATTAGGTCTACGAAGAAGTTCATTCAAGGTTAATGCAATTGCAACCAAGTATGAGCCATCCAAGGTAATTTTATTTACTAATACACATTGAGATTATTATGTATTTATGTCTATAATGTTGTTTACCATTGTGATGTATTGTATGTTTATTGTTTTTTATTGCTTTGTGTTTGAAGGTTAAGCCGCAAGCCGACCGAGTGCTAATTCGTCTGGAGGAGCTTCCTGAGGTGATTAATATTTTGTTTTAGTTTTTATGTTTTTGGACATGGTTTTTTAGTTGTCCCTTGGTCCATTTATTAGGAATACATTGTAAAGTGTAAACATTGCATGCTCACAATTTAATATGTCAGTGTTGTGACTTGTTAGGTGCTAGTCGGGCGGTGGGGTATTGACTAGCGATTAATGGGACTAATCGGATTGGAATTTTTATGTACTTTTTCAAAATTTTTAAAATAAGTACAATTCTTCAAATAGTTCAAACTTCAAAGATTTGACCGATTTTGACTGGTACCGATTTTAGGGACTGATTTCTTGTTAATCACCGATTAACCGGCACCTAATTGTGATTTTTACCACACTGGAATTTGTAGGGATTAGTGTTTTATTCAAATTCATTGTCAATTTTGCAAGTTTACATTTGCTTTGTCAGTGTTGTAGCGACTAATCCGACTAGGCACCGATTAATCCCTGATTAATCACTAGTCCCCACTTCACTAATTAATTTTGGGCTAGTCGGCTAATTAATCGGTCAACGGTCAAATCCAACTAAAATCGGCGGTTTCCGGCAAGATTCCAGCAAAAACTAGCGGTTTCCAACGAGATTCCAGCAAAAACTAGCAGTTTCCACAGAGATTCTAGCAAATTTCTGGCCAAAATATGTTTGTGTATGTATAAAACTGAAAATTACATATAAAAATACGCGCGCGTATAAATGTATGTATAAAACTGAAAAATATATATTAAAGTCCGATGACTCCGATCCGATTAATCCCGATTAATCTCGATTAATCGCTAGTCCCCACCCCACCGCGCGACTACCAACTAGCGATTTTTACAACACTGTTTATATACATATACATATATATACACTAATACACGCACAAAAATTTTTATATATACTTTTTTCAAAATAAGTATAATGTTTCAAATAATTCAAAGATTTTGACCGATTTTGATTTTAGGGGCCGATTAGGTGAAATCCAATTTGTAATCTTCTAATTTCCGATTAATCGGCTCCTAATTGCTATTTTTACAACACTGGAATTTGTATTTTATCTGTTTCTGAAAGTTTATGTACTCTATATCATAATATATGGTCATGTAACTTCTTGATTGTCTAACTTAATCTTTCTTTGAGTTACATTTTATGCCACACTTAAAATGCAAGTTAAGTATACCTTACACCTGATCATCCTCTTTGTGTTCAATTTAGAAATCTGCTGGCGGAGTTTTGTTGCCCAAATCAGCCGTCAAGTTTGAACGTTATCTTATGGGAGAGGTGAGTATTAATAGAACTTTAACTTCTCGTATGCTCTGTTTCAAGTGAAGATGCTTACTTTTTATTTGTAATGGCATATGTGTTTATGTATTGAATATAATCTGTATGTTTGTCTCAGATTCTTGCTGTTGGAACCGAGGTCGGGGACTTAGAGGCTGGGAAAAAGGTATGTTCATACTTCATACAGTTTTGACTGGCCAGTTTTTTAGTGAACTTATATTCAAACTTCATGTTTGTTATATACAGTCGTTTTTCTAATATAAGATATCATTTTAACACGGGCTTTGCTTTCTCTGCAGGTTCTTTTCTCTGACATTAACGCGTATGAGGTAAATATAACACGTTGAAAATTACCCTTATAAGTTGTTAAAATGCTATATACAAGTCATGATTAATGTTATATGAGTTGTAACAGGTGGATTTGGGAGCGGAGGGAAAGCATTGCTTCTGCAAAGCAGGAGACTTGCTAGCTGTGGTCGAGTAGACAAGTATGAAATCACTTCATCTTCCCTACAGCCCATAATTGAGTGTTATTATATGTTGGCGGTTAAAATACAATCACAAGCATAACGAATTGATGCTAGATTATTGTTATTCAGAAGCATTGATTTAGTTTTTGTTTCTGTTGGACTAATTTAGTCGAGTGAATAAAGCCGGTTTTAATACAAAAGTGGCAAATAAGACCCACCTGACTGTCTCAACTTATAGTTACAAGTCTATACGTTTCGTAGTATGATAGAGATAATTTTTGATGATATGTTAGGGAAAGGAAGTGACTATTAGTATTAGGTTTGCATAACCATAGTGCGTTCTAGTATGAATGACCGCGTTGAACTCCTGATTGTGGTTTGTCATCTTGATCGATATAAAATATAAGATAATTTGGTGTTTACATGCTAGAGGGTATTTTTTTAATGCTGTACCATTTCTCAATGGTAATTGGTAAAAAAAAAATATATTGGCATTGTTCACAAGTGTGAGTGAGCTCACGGGCACCACGTTACTCGCCCGCCTGCTTTACATTAGTGCTCACGCTTCTCCTTCGCTGAACATAAAACTGGTGCTGGCCAAACACAATGATCTGATATGTGTTTGCTCATAGTGCTACAATAATGAGTTATATAAGAGGGAGGTGATATATGTAAGTGTTAAGTTTGAAAAGGTTTGTTTCATGTAGGCATCTTAACCTGGTTGAGAACAAAATAATAATAATAATAATAATAAATGATGAGTGACTTAGTAGAAATAAACTTGAAAATTGGTTACTAGATGCTGATTATTTGCAAGGGTAATAACTCAAAAGGTGCTCATAGTTGTAATTTAATATTTATTTGTGAGGGTAAATGGTAAAAACTCAAAAAGTGCTGTAATTTAATTTTTATATACGAGTCCAGTAAGTTATAAGAAAGTCATTATGAGTTCGTTTCACAAATTTGTTATCCCATGTGATACCATGTTACGTGCAAATTTTGGTAGTGAACATGATCTCCCACCATACTTGTAGATCCTTCGTTGCACCATTTGCTCAGTCTCTGCCACGTCATCGTCGCAAGACGTTAACCCCATTCTGCTTATGGCACTCTCTTCTTCCTTTTTTTTCCCTTTTAATTCGTTTTTATTTTTGTTACTTATTTTTATGTTTATCTTTTTATACTTGTACAATGAACGATAATTTATGTAATGAAGACATAATTTTTTGAAGATAGTGGGAGAGTTAAAATGAGACCAGTTTAGCTAAACTTTCCCACGTGAACACAACTAGTAGATGAATTTGTCATAGTGAACATGATCGATGTGAAGAGAGGGTCTTCGGTTCACATGCGAAATGCGTTTATTGAAGACATACTCATTTCACCATCATAAGTTACAATTCAAAAACACGAGCTCGTTTTCTTGAATTCCCCTAATTTTAATTGTCACATATCTTATTAAAGTAACACATTTTATCCATTGTATATACAACCTTGCATAGGTATGTGAAATATGTTTTTTAGACTTCTTGCATTTTGGATCTTGAGGCAAAATTATAAAATATTAATGAAAGAAAGTAAAGATAAAAGACGTTTAGAGATTGAACTCTACGGTTACATATTTTGAGATCTAATGCCTCTATAGAAGTACCAAACAACCCATTATCGTTGTTTGTGTCTTTCAGTTTGTTTTAATGTTATTTCAGATATTGATATTGCTTTCTTTCCTTAAATAAGTAGGGTTCCATTTCTGCCTATACAATGCATATGACAAGTACATTTGTGACTTCGTACCATAGCTTTTACGATTTCGGATGTTGAGGTGCGCATATACGCAATTGCAACAAGAATTGGAATAACTTATACGACTTATAATTCTTCCCTTATAGGAAGATAAACTAATTGAGGTTGTACATTAAAGTACAATGTCACAAGGGAAGAACGTGTATAATTCATCCCATTGTATATTGTTAGCATGATGAATCATAGGGTGATACACAACTAAAATACATGTCGAATCGAAAATACATCGACTTAGAACCTGTATAACTTTTGACCCATCTAGAGTTACGAGCCCATATGAGGTTTCTTCGAATCTTGTACCCAAATTCTCATATGTGGAGCCTTGATTTTGAAGCTGATGGATTTCCCTCAATTTTATCGATTTTTATAATTACGTTTTGATTGTAAAAGCACACGAATCATGAAGTTTATTATTTCATGTATTTATTTAGGGACTTAATTTTAAGTCAAGAATGTTTCATCATCAAAAAGAAATGGATTAACAATGTTATTATTGATGTGAAGAATGTTAATCTTGGAAATATGAGCCTTTTATAATGTTGGTTTGCAAGATTATGTTGGAGGTTGTAAGCATATGATTCAAAAAAAAAAAAATAAATAAATAAAAAACTTATACCAAATAATCTCTTGAAAGTGTGTGGCCATGTAATCCTTTCATAAATCTTGCCAAGTAGCTTCTATGATTAGCTTAGCTGCTTTGTAACTGTTTCAAGTAAAATGGTTTATATGCTGATTTTTTTTTCCAAAAGCGTATGTCACAGTAGCAGCATTATCTCTCTATGTATGTCGTAGTGGCAACAATGTCTATCTACAAAGTTTGAATCCTATTACATAGGGGCTTTTCATATTTCAGAGCATGCACATGAGCCAGGAGTCGAACCAAAACCCTAGAAGAAACCATAAGGAAAACATCCTTACCACCCCACCAAAGTGGTGATGACATATGTGTTGATGATTAATCACTTATTGCTATAGTTGATTAATACCGAATAATTTGAATTAAGTGTGGCAAATATCAAACAAAATTCAATAAATTGAAATGGTCCTTAAACTATTTATATATATTGAAACATTGAAACTTTAAAAATTATTTGCATTTATTTTTAAGATTTAATTTCATCTCAACTATAGCATGGTTTTCTAGGGTTAGGTTCAAATAAGAAGTTTGATTTTCTTAAGAAGGCTAAGAAGAAGGGTATTTTAGTCTAATACTTTAATATCAAAACCCACTTACTTTAATCTCAAAACCCATTTAAATTAATTTCAAAAACCCACTTACATAAAACCCAATTACATCTTCACTCATCTCTTACAACCACCATCACTCCACCGCCCACCGCCACCACAACCGTCACCCACCGCCACCATCTCGCCGGAAAAGTCCGAAAAAAACACAATGAAAAAACACAATGGAAAAATACACTATGAAAAAAAAACACAATGATAAAAACACAATAAAAAACACAATTGTATGACACAATATAAATAACACAATGGAAAAAACACAATGAAAAAAAAATAAAATGAAAAATACTATTGTATAACACAATTTTGTAAAACACAATTCGGTAAAACACAATTTGTAGAAAACCCACTAATTTTTTTTTAATTTTTATATTACAATATGGTACTCATATAAAAGATAAAAAGACACTCGTTATTATGGTGAATTTGTTTTTTAATAAAAACGTCATAAAAAAAGTTATGGACGTTTTAAAATAATGAGGGAATTTGACATGTGCCTTGCATGTGGAGAGAGAAAGTCAAGAAATGTGTTATTTCTTTTATGCCATTTACCTTGTGTTCACACTTGATCTCCCCCTAAACTAATCTCAACCCTCCATATTCAAAATCAATGGACAAGATTACTTATTATCCTTTTTACAAAAAGTATACTTCATATTATAACCTAACCTGGTTTTCTAAATATGATATTTTTTTCAAAACAAAGTTAGGAATGGGTGAACGACCAAAATACACCTTTTTTTCCTTCTACTTAAACCAATTTACTTCTTAAAAATCCAAGAAGCATTTGCCATAAAATAATGGCTTCTCCTTCTTGCTCTCTTCTCTTCTTATTCTTTACCCTCTTTATTTCAACTCATGCACAAACCCTAATTCATGGCACTTGCAAAGTTTGCTCTCAACAAGATCCAACTGTGAGTTACCAATTTTGCACCACCTCTCTCGAAGCTGCCTCTGGGAGCCGTCACACCGACGTTAAAGGCCTTGGGAAGATCTCACTCCGACTAACACACGACAATGTGACCGATACAAAGAATCACATCAAAAACTTATTGAGAAAGACGTGTCATTCATCTATAAAGATGCGTTTAGATGATTGTTTTGAGCTTTATTCCAACGCGATCACTGATATTAAACAAGCCTTGAGAAGTTACAAGTCGGAGCACTATGATGACGCCAATATACTGATAAGCTCGGTTATGGATGCCGCCACCACATGTGAAAATGGGTTCAAAGAGAAGCGTGGTATCCTTTCGCCTTTGACTAAAAGAAATAATGCGACTTTTGAATTGTGTGGGATAGGCCTTTCTATTATACATATTCTTCGAGTTGGTACTAAGTAAACATAAGGAACAATTTATGCTATGCAAGGTCTAGATTAAATTATGTAAACTTGTGTTTTTATATAAAAGTATTGTGAATAATTAATATTATTACTATATTCCAATTCATGGTTTTTGAGTTTCAGTTCTCTTTATTATTTATTGGGAAAATTGGAAATAAATAATCCCACCTTTTATGTATTGGCCGATGATAATCCCATCTTTAAAAATCACTACCAATGGTCCCATCTTTCAACTATTTTTGTCACAATGGTCCTTCATTAAAAAATACTTAACGTCGTTAAGTTTTTTCCTAGTTTCAAATCGATGTTTTAGGGCCTTTGATCGGAAGAAGGATACGAGTCGACCGATGTAAAATTTATCTCAAAATGGTGATCCAAACGACGAAACAATGTTTCAATCCGGGCGCTTGAATTTCCAGTTAACAAAAATCAAGCCATTTGAATCACCGTTTCGAGATAAGTTTTACATCAGTCGACTCATATCGTTCTTCCGATCAAAAGCCCTAAAACATCGGTTTGAAACTAGGGAAAAAACATAACGGCGTTAAGTATTTTTTAACGGAGGACCAGTGAGACAAAAATAGTTAAAAGGTGGGACCGTTGCTAGTGATTTTTAAAGATGGGATTATTATCGGCCAATGCACAAAATGTGAGATTATTTATTTCCGATTTTCCTATTTATTATAATAGTTTACTTCCAATGTTACAAATTTGTTCAACTACAAATTTTGAACAAAATCCAATGCACGAGAACATATGTGTATTGTTGGTTGTGATTTTGGTTTTTAAAGGTTTTGCCTAAAAAAATTTTGTATGTTATCTACTAGGGGTAAAGTTAAAATACAAATAGAGACAAAATGAAAAGTGTGATCACACAAAAAAAACCCATTAAAAATAAATTCAAAAAAATTAATAAAAAATCATAATTCAAAATATAAATAAAATACGAAAAAATTTAAAAAACTAAATTGTTTCCCCTATCATTCCCGCTTAAAAAAATAATAAATAACAAAAAAAACAAAAAAACAAAAAACTGACCAAAAGACACAATGCTGAGATCAAAGACACAATGACAAAAATGAACAAAAGACTATAACTAAAAAAAAGACACATTGCAAACACATAACACAATGCCGAACAAAATATAACTCAATTTTAAGTAATATAACACAATATTAAGGAAAAAAGACCGAACCAATGACGAAATAAACATAAAACACAATGGTAAACAAAAGGATAATGATTTTTTCACTCAACATTGTGTGTGTGTTTTTTTTAAAACGAGAAAGACGGTGAAAACATTGTTGTGCTTTTACTTTTTTCGTTTTTTTAATTAAATTTTGAGTTATAATTTTTTTATTTCTTTAGTAGTTTTTTATATTGTTACAAATCCTTTTCATCCTTCTCATTTTTATCCCACGCTATAGAATAAATTAACCATATCTACTAGAGTCGTTTAATGAACCAAAATTCAATTCTTTCTTCGCTTCAAAATTAATTTATGCTTATATTTTAGTTTATTGTAAAACAATACTTTTTATTACTAAACTGAACTCGTACAGTACACTTTATAAGGATAAAGTATAATAGTTGTAGAATGTATTTATTATATTTTATTAAATATTATTTATTTGAAAATTTGGAATTAATGCTGATTATATTTGTCACGCTATGTGATATCATTTCACATGTGTTCAGTTGAGACTTGAGATATGGGCATTGCATCTCACATACGTAATCATCCACATTATCAGTTTTATCACTTAATTTGGAAACCAATAACGAACAACCCATAAATAGGTTTAGTTTGTATACAAAATGATTATAAAATAACTTTTGAGTAGTACTTTACAATAACTTTGGTTATGTGACAAAACTTATTGGAGCTTAAACTTTTACTTATTAATAAAATAAATCTTATTAATAGAATGACTTTGATTGGGAGACAAAAAATACTTAAAGTAGCTTAAACGGTAAGAGCACAATAACAATTCAGAAATTGTGTAGCAGAAGTGTGTACACTAGTCAAGAGTTGAGGCCACTCCTTAGGATAGCGAGCCAATGAAGCTAGATCATCACACCGTAGGGCGTAGTGCACCCAAGATTTTTTTCTACCACAGTTGGTTTTTTCATGGATCATTGGATGTTTTCTTAAGTTGACATTCAGATTTTTCTTTCATGTTGGGCCAGGTAAGATAAATAATGATAACTTGTTATTACAACTGATGGAACTGAACTACATTGACGTAATGACATATTATGGTAATTAGAGGTGGTAATATGAGGGGATTGGGTTGGATTTGGATGATGGGTTAGAATGGGTTTGGGTCAGGATGGGTATGAGTCAGAATGGATTTTTAAAATAAAGGGTTAGGATGGGTATGGGTCAAGATGGGTAAAGTTAATCCATTTTGACTTAAATAAAGGTTGAAATTCAATGGGTTTCAAAAACCCCTCAAAAAAATATTCAAAAAATTTAATGAAAAATTAATAACTCAAAAGCTAAAATAAACTAAAATGTCTCCCCCGTCGTTCTCGTTCAATAAAAAAAAAACTCGGTTTCGTCTCGGCTCAGGTTCGGTTTTTTTCGGTTCATTTTTGTTTTTTTTTCGTTTCGGTGTCTATTCGGTTTCAATGTTTTCGGTTTTTGTTCGGTTTTGATTTCTAAAGTTAACTCATCTTGAACTAAATAAATGTTAAAATACAAAGGGTTTCAAACCCCTCAAAAAAATAATAACTCAAAATATAAATCGAAAACGCAAAAAGTAAAATAACTAAAATGTTTCTCCCGTCTTCCTCGTTCATTAAAAAAAAAAAAAACTCGGTTTTGTCTCGGCTCAGGTTTGGTTTTTTTCGGTTTATTTTTTCGCTTCGGTTTTGCTTTTTTTTCATTTCGGTCAGTTTCGGTATATGTTCAGTTTCAATGGTTTCGGTTTTGATTTCTCAGTTTCAATTCGGTTCCGTGGGTTTTGTTTGAAATAAAATTGAATAAAGCTTGTTTTAGTCCATTCTAACCTATAAACAAACACATTCTAACCTATAACCAAAAGTCACTAGCATATATCCAACCCATCCTGACATTCTTGCAAATTCTTTTGATACATTCTGACCTATCTCAATTTTAAAAATTATCCAAATTGACCCAAAACAACCCATTTGGGTTTGTTTTTGCCACCCTTAATGGTAAATCATAACCATGAAAAGAAAATGCAACATTCAATAACTATTTTTAAAGAATATTTGAACCTCTCAATCATATTTGAAACTCTTTTTTTTTCAAACCCAACATGTATAGATTGGCGTTTTCTAAGTAAATTTAAAAAACTCGGAATTCAATGTTGAAAAATATCAGGGATCGCTTGGCAAACCGTAATACATATTACATAAATAAATATATAAAACCATAGGGTTAGTTGACCCTGCACCGCATACATTGGGTCCATCCATGATATTCATTCACACAACGGAATGGCTGATTCTTGTTAATCCTCACACGCCGCTCATGTAAGACGGGCTAGCGACAGTAAGTTTATATTTTAGTAGAAATTTAACTAAAAAGTAAAATAAACAAGATATAAAATAAAAACAAACATGATATAAGAAGGAATTATATTAATACATATTTTAGTTAACAAACATGCAAAGATGATGATGAAGTCAAATGCTTCTAATTATTTTCCAGGTCAAATTAAGGCTGCCCTCAACTTATACAGCAAACACAAACTGAGACCAAAAAAACTGATAAAATGCTGAAATCTTTTATAAAGTTTTAGCTAGCCATTGGATGATTATATACATACTCAATTGCAAGTGCACATGAGTCAATCTTATCAGCTTCTTTGTCAGGAATCTCCAGCTTAAACTCCTCTTCAATGGCCATTACTATCTCCACATTATCTAAGCTGTCCAGCCCCAAATCCTTCTGGAAATGAACTTCAGGAGTCACCTGCACATGTTTCAATTTAGACGATTTCACCATCAATTCATAGATGTTTTATCATAGAAATCACCATTAATATGAAACTTTACTTTATGCTGTGTGCCCTTTACCATATGAGACTTATTTTCACAGAATACAGAAGATAGGCAAACATATAATAGAACTTTTGACAGGTTTTGTGTACAAATAGGCTTGTAAATGAACCGAACGAGCACGAACAAGGGCATGCTCGTGTTTGTTCATTTAACTTAAACGAACACGAACGCTTAATCGGACAAATATTTGTGTTCATGTTCGTTCGTTTAAAAATGAACATGCTTGTGTTCGTTTGTTTAAAATCTACACAAACATAACTGAACAAAGATAAACAAACATAAATGAACACACTTAAATGAACTCAAACAAACAAATAAAAAACCATTAAGTAGATAACTCATCCATATAATATTTAATTATTTTCTACTAACATGTAAACGAACATAAATGAACGCTCACGAACATTAATGAACGAACAAAACGCGTGCTCATGTTCGTTCGTTTATTATAGACGAATATAAACGAACTTCCGTTGAACGATTCATGAACAGTTCACTGAACGTTCGGTTTGTTTACAGGCCTATGCACAATCCATAGATGAGATGATTCAGGGAATAAGTGTAAATAGCAGCAATATATTACAAATAGCATGAAAATTTGAAACAAGATTTTCCCTTTTGTCCACACCTTGTATCAGACATACTTTTGTGCAAGAAAAATAAAAGAATTATATAAAGAGTCAAAACAAAAAACTGAAATTACGACAGACATGCGATCTCACAAATCACAATTACCAGATCAGATATCAACAAAATAAAATTGGTCACATAAAGACTCTTCTATTCAACTGGTAAACTCAGATTTATTGTCATTGACTAATTTCATTGTATCCCACAGCAATAGAGTAAGTAAGTGAGTAAGCTATAGCTACAAAGTCTCATATTCATATTACAGAATAGTATAACACAACATTCAATTATCCCTGAAAGAAGTAAACAAAATCTTGACTTCCATGTCACATTCCAGCTTTGCTGAAACGATTTAACTCTTAGGACGCGCTCGTTTCACAGAATTGTCCAATCAAGTTAACAAAATCTTGATTTCCATGTCACAATTCTGTGAATCGAGCGCGCCCTTACAGTCTAACACCATGAATTTCCAGGGACAGATTGCCTGATCGAGATAATGAAACATAAACTTTGGCCTAGCTTTTTTAACAAAGCTTATAGCTTTTTTAGCTTTTTTTTTTATAAAATAAGCTTAACTTGATGTTTGGTTTAGCTTTTTAAGCTTATGATTATAAGCTTATATGAGCTAATTTGAAGAAGCTTATTTGAAGATGGTTTTTTTAGCTTATTTGAAGAAGCTTATTCGTGTAAGGGTGTAAGTTACTCATTTGCCCTCAAATGGTGGTGGATTAATAATTACCGAAACAACTTATTACTGTAACAAATTAAAGAATGGTGGATTTAACAACTTATTATCAACTTGTAGAATATAAGCTAAGGCTAATTCAAACACTTAAAAAGAGCTTATCAAATAATAGAAAATAAGCTATAAGCTACTTTAAAGTATAAGTATAAGCCAAAAAATAAAAGCTAGGCCAAACACAAGTTCAAGTAATTAACAAGCCCTATTGAAGTACCAAAATGCTATAAACAAACACACCCATTTCAAATCCAATCAATAACACATTCAATCACAACACTCACAATACCAACAATAAAAATTAACAACAATCAACACACAATACCTTCGAAGGATCAACTTTCGGAAAGCTTTTAACAATATCAACAATCCTATCAACAACTTGACTCCTTTCAAGATGATCATCATGAGACGACATTGACCGAACATAACTACTCCGGTGGGCCCATAGAGAACTCACCACCTTAGATCCATTACCCACGACAGGAACTCGAACATTTCTTAGGATTGCTGATCTCAACACCGCCGCCATTTTTCAACCTTGTTCTTCTAGTTCTCTCCGAACATAAAAACATAACTAATAACCGGTTCCAAACCGGTTCCAGAAACCGGTTCCTAACCGGTTGGAACCGTTGGAGAACGGTCTAGTAGCCGTTTTGACTTTTTATATCCGTTAAAATTGTTTTTTTTGGACGATTTTGCCCCTCAGTGATATTAATATAAATAGGGATTTGAAGTAATTATACAAACACAAGTTCACTTCACAACACTCAAAAGAACACATTCTTGTGAACGAAAATCTGCTCTTGAAAACGCTATGACAACCGAAAGCAGCGAACCGTCGGTTGGCGTCGGTGAGACTAAAAGCGTGCTTTTCGTTGTGAGGACAGACCCGGAAAAGTCGAAGTTCGGTTTATGCAAGAAATGTGGTACGTTTTTTGAACTGGGTTCAAACTCGACTTTGAGAAATCATTTGTCGAAATGCGTGAAGGTAGCGAAAAGCAGTTCGTTTCAAGGCGAAGCATCAACCGGAAGCAATGAAGTTTGGAATTACAATGTGAATACGCTTTTGGATCAAATGTCAAAGTTCGTGATTCAAGAGGGTTTGCCGTTCAGCTACTTTGACAACCCTCGTTTGACGAGGATGATTCAAGAAACTCTCCAACCTCTTTACCGTCAAGTAAGCGGTACTACCCTTAGACGTAATTGTTTAAAGTTATGGAAAATGGCAAAACGTGAGTTAATTTTAGTCTTTGAGAATTTACAAACCGGTGTTAGCTTGACTAGTGATGTTTGGTTTGCTCCACACGGTATACCGGTATCTTACCTTTGTGTGACCGCGCATTGGGTGGATCCCAATACGTGGCAAATGATGAAACGTACACTTGCGTTTGAATTGTTTGGATACCCACATACCGAAGAGGATTTATTTGAAATTTTAGATGATGTGATAACAACTTTTAAATTAGAAAACAAAATTTTTTCAATCGCGTTTGATAACACTTCGTACAACGCAAACGTGGTTGAAAAATTAATTTTAAAATATAAACCGATTTGTAACGGTGTTTTTTTCCATAGTCGATGTGTTGCACATGTTATTAATTTGGTTGTGCAAGACGGACTTGGCATTGAATCTGTTAATGGTTTAAAAACCGCTTTTAGAAATATGTTATGTGACGTTTTAAGATATAGTAAAGATAGATATGCCGATTATAGAAAATTGTGTCACGAAAAGAATTCCACTTGCTTAGGTCCGAATTGGGACATACCTACTAGGTGGAATTCGACTTGTGACATGTTTGAAAGCGCTTTACGACAAAGATTGACATTAGAATTGTTTCATGATAATCTTGTGGCGTGTGGTGAGGCTATATCGTTTGGAGGAGAGGGTTGGGCAAATATTAAAGAAATAACCGAATTGCTTGATACTTTCAAAGCCGCAACTACAAAATTATCGGGGGTTTATTATCCCGCGAGCTCTTTAATACTTCAAGAACTATATTATTTGTGTAACCAATTATGCGATTTTGAAAATAAAAATGATATGTGTACGGAAATGATAAAACCGATGAAAGCAAAACTAAAACAATATTTTAGTCAATTATCTCCTGTTTTTACTTGTGCCGCCGCATTGAATCCGTACCTAAATGTTACCGGTGTTGAAGCTTTAATTGATAAAATAGCATCTGACTTGGGTTTGAATGATGATGACATACATTTTGCAAGAAATATAACACAACAATTTAACAGATGTTTTCAAAACATGTTTGATAGTTATCAATCAAAATATGTTTCCACAACACACATGGCATCAGGATCAACTAATGGCTTAAGTGTGGATCCGATGCTTAGTTTCTTTAACAAATTGAGAAATGAAAATATTAAACGGGGTTGTATTCCATATAGCGAGCTCGAGAGCTATCGTGGAACGGATTATTTATCCACTATGAGTTCCGATGAGGTTAAAGCTTTTGATATTTTGGCTTGGTGGAAAGGAAAGGAATCCCAGTTTCCGATCCTAGCTACTATGGCCCGTGATTTACTAACCGTCCAAGCTTCTACCATAGCTTTGGAATCTGCATTTTCTGTTAGTGGCAGGGTGTTATCACTTAGAAGAACACGACTCAGTCCAACGACGGTGGAAATGTGTATCTGTTTGAAGGATCATTTGGATGCGGTGGAACGGATACAACATATTTCAAACCTTGAAGATGAAACACAAGTGGAGGAAAGAATGCACAAGGTGGAAGATGTAGACTACGACGACGAAGATGAAGACGATGAGGGAGACTTAAGTAACAACATATAAATATTAAACCAAGATGTATATATGGTTTAATTGTTTATGGTGCAATTCTTAAGTTAAGTTTGTGTTGAATGTCTGTTGCAAAATTTTGACAAATAATCAAATATTTTACTCTTGCAGTAGACAACATCAACAGTCACTGAGTCACTAAAGGCAGTGTGTGAAGTTTATTTAGTCTCAGCTTTTAGCTTCATATAAACACAAAAACTGTACAATTTCCAAAACAAGCAGTGTAGATAAACCTTATGGTAGCAACAGCTTATGCAGGTATAACCGTATAAAGTATAAAGCAAGAAACAAAAATTACAGTTTCAATTTATGAAAAAGTAATAAAAATAAGAGAAAATATACCTTTTTTTTTTCACAAGTTAAGATTTTACCAGGTACTTTTATTGGTACATCTGGTAGCTTTTAAAATATCAGGTACTTTTATTTTTTTATCTGAATGGTTACAACATTTTTATATGTAAAATATATGGATTATATATTCATAAAACCTACAGTTTTTTTTATCAAAAAAAAAAAAAAAACTGAAATCTTGGTACGCTTTAGCTTCGGCGGTAGCATCCATAAGTTTTTGAACATCATCCAAATTAATTCACCTTGTATTGCCTTAGTTGCATTATTTCCTTATTTTAAACTCTCAAATGGATACAGCTTTCAACTTGTTTCGATAAATCTTCTTGCGCACTTTCTTCTTCTTTAGTGCTAACAAGGCCCGTTCTTTCCTCTTTACACGAAGCAAATCTTTTGCAGCCTGTTTTTCAGCTTCGATTGTTGGATATAATCTAGATGTTTCGGGTCGGTTCGGGTCAAGTTCAGTAGTTAATGGGTCAAGTGGCGGCCGGATTAAGTCAAGCTAGAATAAAGGGTTTAACCCACGTTTATTTGTTAGGTTTTGAAGAGTTTGTTGCTTTTGTTTTCTTTTATTGTTACTAGAGTTAAAAGTCTTGGTCTATAGTAGTTAGTTTTAACCGGTCAAATAGGAGGAAGTGGAGTTAGGTGATGAATGAGTCTTTTCTTTACGTTATGTACTTGCCTATATAAAGGCCTGCTTTCATGTTCAATAATAACCAACACTTTTATCTTTCTTTCTTCTTTCTTTAATATTTTCTGCAACATATAATTTTTCTCTGCATATTATACATACATACATACATACATACATACGGGAGTTGTGGGAGTGTTAATTTGTGGAAGTGTTAATTTGGGCCTGAACCAACATCGATTACTTTAACAAGCTAAAGAATATAACATGCCAAAATAGAAACAGCTGCTTCATAACATTTGACTTTCATTACATAAGGCAAAAGATAAACCAGTAATAATCTGTACAAGTTGAAAAGCTATAACTTTTTCAAGAATGTATCAATGCCGATTGTTTTATTATCGAGCACGAAGCACATCAACTAGAAATATATCAGGTTAGTTACATTCTTCTCATACCTTATCAAAGGTTCACAAAAGACCGTTCTCACTGTTTGAATAACCAGTTGGATCAAACCAAAAATATTTGAAAAACACGCAGAGTTGAAATAACATATTGCAGCTCTTTTCTATATTAATTAAACTCGACAGATAAAACTGAATACATAACCCTCTATTATACTAACTTACTAAGGGAAAATTGCGTATATCCCCTTATAAAATTTATTCATAGCATACTACCAAAACTGCATGTATCCCCTTCTTTAATACGCTTTTGCTAAATATACAATAGCCAACCAATTTGGTGTAAAAAATTGGTGAAGTGGGCTGTGTACCCTTTGATTAATAATAATAAAACTCATTAGCAAAACAAAACCAATAAAGTTTTTGTAAAAAAGATAGAAAAAAAACAACTTAAAAATCAAGTAAATATGAAAATTTTGGAAATTTTAAAGTTTTAATAAAAAATAATGGTGTGAAGTTCCTGTTCATAAACTCTGAACACATTTTAAGTATGACAAGTATAAATTCACAAGTTTGTTACATTGACCACATATGATCAAAGTAGAAATTTTTAAGGAAAATACTTTTATAAAAAATAAATATTTTTCGGTTCGGTTCAATTAAAGTTGGTTAACGAATATATCTTAACCATAACCGAATGGCCAGTTAATCATATTCACTTCCTTAATCGATCAGTTTGATCGGTTTTTGGTTAATTTTTTCGACTAACGTTAGGTTATTGGTTATGGTTCGGTTTTAGCTATATCATGCACTAAATTGACTGACAAGAAAAAGGCCTTCCTAATCCAGATGATGTACTATGAACAGTGAATGGCATTAAGGCTAAACCATTGTCTATTAATTCATATTTATACATCTCAACAACCAAACAGATGGATATTCATTATCTTGCAAGTACTCTTTTACTTACTGATTCTCTCAGTACTCATCCCAGTGACATTGGTTTACAAGTGAAACATAAATAGCATTACAGCTGAACATTAATACCACGGTGCCATTCAGCTGTGGTATAATTTGTTGGAACTTTGTGTAGGACATGGGTCACGATTTTATTAAATAATATCAATAAAATAAATAAATAATCTCTTTATACAAATTTGAGAAATTGTAGTACATATACCGTATACAAATTTAAACGAGAATAACAACAAATATAACATATATACATGTCTTGATTCATACCGAAGTCCCTTACTTGTGCTCGAACGCTGGATTCTTTGACGAGTTGAAACCGGACCGGAGCCGAGTTGATCATCGTGTTGAAACCGCACTGTAACCGTGCTCAAGTCGTCCAGATCGTGTTTACAGAGACCCAAGAATCACATCCGAGTCATGTCTTCTTGTACACCCTTTCGCTCACCCGAAAACATCTACACCTTTCTAGCTACAAAACTGAACAAACTGTGGTTCCCGGTTGTGGCTGAGGATTTCTGTTAAACAGAGGTCCCTTAAAACAGATTTCGGGCTACCTCCGCGAGCGCGTCTGTTTCCCAGGGTACAACAGCCGAAGCAGTATGTACTGCCGGGATTACCCTAGCACCCGAACGTTATTTGTAACGAGAGTTCGGGATCTTGAAGCTGGAAATGAAAGTTGAGAATTAGTGGTTGATTGCTTAACCGAATTCGTAGTCATGTTACTAGGTCTCGGTTTTTTCCGGTGTCCAAATATGCTCACCCGAGCTTTCTATATATAGCAACTCATGTGATGGTCACAGGACACGTGACAGCGTGTGGTGCGCATGCCCCCAGAAGATGACACCTAGCATGCTGACTCACCTTCAGTCAAGACACATGGCATGCTGTGGCACACTGACTTCCTGGTCACGACACATGGCACGCTGACTCATCTGATCAACCAACACTTTTCACAAAGTCGTTCCTCACGTAGACACTTGTCGTAGTACCCAGTCCAACCACCAAAAATACTAAGACGGCTCTCAAATATTCAAGTTCTCAACTACACACTTTAGAGTATCGATATCGCATTCATCTTTACTCTTTGGACACGTTACTAATTTATATATATTTATTAGTGACAAGTGCTAATAAATATTAATTATTGTCCAAAATTTCAAACAATCCCCCACATGAATGGAGATCGATCCGTAAACTCACTTTTCAAATAAAGTTATAGCGGTTGAGCGTTGCAGGTTAGGTAGCGTTAGCCTTGAACCTTCCTTTGTGAAACATACTTAGTCTCCTAGTGGTTGGTAAACGCGGTTTCCTTGAACCAATCCCCTTTTGATTTAAACGTTATTACATTTCACACAACACTCTTCCTGGTCTGGTTAATCCCTCATTGTTGTGTCCGTTCTTGGTCATGGAACACTAGCCTGGTTCTGCGAGAGCTCTAGGATTTGCGCCCCCACAAATCCATTTGAAGCGACCCCACTTCTCTCTCACATAGGTGATTTGATCCTCAAATCATTATGGTTACCATGATCCACATATCATTAACCATCACATAGTTTATTTGACCTTCAAATCATTAAAAGCATATTGGTTATTATGATCCTCATATCATTAATCATATGTTATGCTTAGCCTCCCCTTTGCCAATGACTATCTTAGGAATGGACTAGGATGTTTATTGAAGCACCCTTTGTAATTTAGGAGGATATAGATATTAGCTTATGTGTCAACTTGTACATACGCTATGCCCCCACAGTGACTATCCTTAATTCATGCAGTTAGGTTGTCCTATTGAACCTAGATCATGGGATCTCCAATCTCATAGGTTAGGTTATCCTTTGCACTCACTTTCTTCATGGGCTTTAGTCTCATTCAACAACTCCATCTTTCATCAACCCTCAGGTTGTTGGATCTGGTATCATTATCCATGACTTCGTCAAGTCAATACTAGATAATTGCCAATCAAGATGAGTTGTTACAATGTGTTCTTAACTTCAAAGTTAACATTGCCTATTAATATCTTCTAAGACCATAACCTCCAGATTCACCCTGAATCTTGTTATAACGACTGTCTTTTGAAGAACACGGTTCCAATTTTTAGGGAAACACATCTCCATTATGCCAATACCAGACATCTAGCTAGATTCTGATTTCAACCAATTGGCACTCGAGTCTAATCACCAAATTAGCTAGTTATAACCATTATGTACTCCATTAGGTCGCACGTTTGCAATAATCTTTATTGCCAAACATTCCAAGTTCAAATGCAAGACACCCCCACATTGAAGTGTTATTGGATAGCATCATCCACTTTTTGATGGTATAAAGTATATCTTTTCTTTTTATTACCATGGTAAGCTCTTTCTTTTAATTTATCCAACTTTACTGACTGGATAAAGAAAAGATTTTTCTTTCTACACAGGCTTGAGATATTATCTCAATCATCTCAATTAAAGAAAAGCCTTTTCTTTTGTCATAGGTTTGAGATATCATCTCAATGGTATCATCTCAATTACCATTTCCTACATTTCTTGCATTTTGACATAGTTTGTGTAGGATTACTTATGACCATACATCGATACTCATGATTTGAACAATACCACGACATTGTATCAGTGAGTTCATCGATGTTACCAATAAAGCAACTCATGCATTATCATAAGTTTCGACCACTTTCTAGCGTCTAAGCTAATCCTTATCATATGGTAGTTAACAAGCCATCACAAACTTAGTCACATCTAGGAGAACTTGGAAAGTTGAGATCTACTGAAGATCCTTATGGGTCATATTATTACCTTTAGATTAAATGAAATTCGTTTTAACTTGTCTATACACATGGTCATTCTTGTGTATGTTATGAATGTTCCACGTTAATTAGTCTTCGTCAAGCACCATAATTAACAAGTAATAGTCTAGCATGCTTAGACTACAATACTTAGGCCTGTGAACAGAAGATGCATCATTCTGATTCTTCACAGCCTTCCCAACATTCATTTCTTAGTTTAGACAAGATAATCCGATTTCATTTACCATTCCTAAACCTCACTTTTATAACGTCTTAACACCAAAGTTAATCTCATCTGCTAAGGTTATAACTCATTTGCCTTTAACCTCCAAGGCCTTAACCGTCACTTTGATGAACATATTTATCACAACAAGATAAATGGTAGTTGTCTACAATCATTGTCATGGTCGAAATGGAATCACCCAAATTGACTTTCAACAGTATAACGATTGCATATACTTAAATTGGGGAATAAATCCTCCACTATAGTTCAAACAATATTAATAGTGATATAAGTACTGACAAGTTCATCATTATTGTAATTCTCCTATAATAATACTACAAAAGTTATTATAGTAATTTACAATAATAACATATGTTACTTTCATGTGTTTATAATCATCGAAATGCACTTATGCATTTTCATGTTGATGCTCTCTACATTGAATGACATATCTCGTTATTGTATTTTATCTTAATACACTCACCACTTTTGCACTTGGTGTAATTAGATATATGATGTCTTGTCAACGGACTCATAGTCAATGGAACAACTTTCGAGTTGCTAAGTGTGCAAATTTATTTTTGCACTATCCATTAAATGAAATCTTACAATAATATCTCTTATGTCATAGTACACATTGATTTATTTCGTTGTAAAATTGCACGTGTTATCCGAAGATATTGAACACCAAATAATACAACCGAAGTTACAAGATAATGTGTACAATTCTTTTAACAACAATTCCAATGGATAAGTTGGCAATAACTAAACATCAATCTCAAAGTGTTATTATCTTCAACACTTTATCGTTCGGTCAAGATCATCAGAATGATATCGTCTTGTGGTTTGCCTTGAGGAACTCCCTCAATAGGGCCTCATGAAGTAATATCATCATTATCTCATTCATACCGAGACTTTTGAATAGTCAAAATCTGTCCTGCCACAATAACACGTTAAATAATATTCTACACGCTAGTAGTAATATTTGGACAATTAATTTTGTTCATAACAACACTAAGTAGTTTTCCCATCAATAGTCTACCCGACATGTCACTTCTCGTGTAAGCAATGAACCATTTATATTTGCAAACCATATTTTATTCCTTTCAAAATATCTCTTTATGTTTGTAAAATTTTATAACCGGTTTCACAATAAACTATTTTATTTCTAATACGCATATTAGAAAACTAATGTTTATGAAACGCTTTATCGATTACAGTTTGCAACCTTTAGTATATATATATAAACCGTATTTACTATTATTATATTACCAAAATAATAATTTCTAACATGACCGTTAAAAGAATTAAACGTTCACAAAGGTTTCTCTATAGGTTTATAAACCCCCACATTTTCTAGTGCTCATTAGAAAATTAAATGTCTAAAACTTATTATTTATCAAAACAATAATTCTAACACGCTCGTTAGAAGATTAGACAATTTCTAGCCATATTATTATACAAAATAATAATTTGTAACACCAATGCTAGAAATTATACGGTTTTGAACAAACCGTTTTGAAACCTTTGGTTTATCCAATACACATGCTAGATAAATTAACTTTTGCGAAAACCTCTTTTTAAAAGAATCATTTCCGACTTGGGTGCTAGGAAATGAACCTTATTCTTTTACACAATATCAATTTCTCATACATGCGTCATAACCTTTTAGTTATACAATAAACCTCATCCAACACGCAGTTAGATGACTTAACATTTAAAACACGTAGGAAACGTGTCGTTTAGTCCACAATATTTTATAATCAATTTGTAGCCCGCATGTTAGGAGATGAAACATTTACAAAAAAACATACTGATTATAAGTTAAACCCAATCTTACGCACGTTAGCGTATCAACATTTACACGAACAAATGGTTTGCTTAAAACTAATTCAAATAATTTTAGAATGTATGGTTTTTCATGAATCGTTTCTACACGATTTTAGACATAAATGATCACAAAATTGATTTAACTATTAAACCCCACGACTTTACAAAACTGATTCTAACATTTTAGTTAGAGCACATACGATTACAAAAATCGTTTCCAAGCGGTTGAATCAAATTAATCGTTTTGTATTACGGTATTCGGATTATGCATTATACTCCAATCACAAATCCTTACTCAATTGTACCACACAAAACTTTTCCCAGAGAAAATATTTATAAAATCCAATTATTATTTTTAAACTTCCGTGAACCCAATATCCTTTATAAATGTTTTAAGATTGTCATAACAATTTTGCGAAAGTTTAAAATCTGTTTTAAGATTGTAGGACATGGGTCACGATTTTATTAAATAATATCAATAAAATAAATAAATAATCTCTTTATACAAATTTGGGAAATTGTAGTACATATACCATATACAAATTTAAACGAGAATAACAACAAATATAACATATATACATGTCTTGATTCATACCGAAGTCCCTTACTTGTGCTCGAACGCCAGATTCTTTGACGAGTTGAAACCGGACCGGAGCCGAGTTGATCATCGTGTTGAAACCGCACTGTAACCGTGCTCACGTCGTCTAGATCGTGTTTACAGAGACCCAAGAATCACATCCGAGTCATGTCTTCTTGTACACCCTTTCGCTCACCCGAAAACATCTACACCTTTCTAGCTACAAAACTGAACAAACTGTGGTTCCCGGTTGTGGCTGAGGATTTCTGTTAAACAGAGGTCCCTTAAAACAGATTTCGGGCTACCTCCGCGAGCGCGTCTGTTTCCCAGGGTACAACAGCCGAAGCAGTATGTACTGCCGAGATTACCCTAGCACCCGAACGTTATTTGTAACAAGAGTTCGAGATCTTGAAGCTGGAAATGAAAGTTGAGAATTATTGGTTGATTGCTTAACCGAATTCGTAGTCATGTTACTAGGTCTTGGTTTTTTCCGGTGTCCAAATATGCTCACCCGAGCTTTCTATATATAGCAACTCATGTGATGGGCACAGGACACGTGACAGCGTGTGGTGCGCATGCCACCAGAAGATGACACCTAGCATGCTGACTCACCTTCAGTCAAGACACATGGCATGCTGTGGCACACTGACTCCCTGGTCACGACACATGGCACGCTGACTCATCAGAACACTTTTCACAAAGTCGTTCCTCACGTCGACACTTGTCGTAGTACACGATCCAACCACCAAAAATACTAAGGCGGCTCTCAAATGTTCAAGTTCTCAACTACACACTTTAGAGTATCAATATCGTATTCATTTTTACTCTTTGGACACGTTACTAATTTATATTTATTTATTAGTAACAAGTACTAATAAATATTAATTATTGTCCAAAATTTCCAACAGTTTGGGTATATGTGTATGTGAATGAATGTCTTAAAAAATGGAAGTGGTAAAACCTTGTCCCACATCGGTTGGGGTACAAAGTGAAGAGTAGTTTATATGGTGCAACCTTTACTGCTCAATTGAAGCTTCGTGATGTGTTTTACTACAACTCCTACCCGCTCGCAGGGGGGGTGGGTTCAAAATTGGGTTATTGGACTAAAAACTCGTGCGTGCCCGCATGTCCCACGGACATGAATGCTGCAACTCCAAAAACCTGGGCCCGCATGAGGCAATTTTTGCACTCGTTTTTTAGACTGCTTACTGGTGCATTTCTTAACTGAATAGTCAATGATATTAATGAGTTTTATTGTTATAAAAAAGATGAAATGCTAGAGTTTTGTTTACATGGAAAAACACACAAACTCTCTCTTCCTCTCTGCTGCAACATATTTCAGACAAGTGATCAAGTCCGGCAGTCCGCTACTGCTTCGAAACAGAGCACCCTGGGAACAGACTGCGAATCTGTTTAAGGGAATTGTGTCAAACACAAGCCCGGTTCACTGTTATCATTTATTGTTTCTATTTTAATGTTTTCGGTTCTAATACAGGAATTACCAACATCATTTTCAACACCAACTATTTGGAACAAGACAACATGATAAAGATGTTGCAAGCATTAAACCTAAGTTATACTAAAGTGATTAATAAAACTAATGAACTGAAATTGTTGGCTGTTGCTCATATTGAGCATGCTACACAATGATTAGTTTTTTTAAATTTTAATTGTAAGGATTAACCGATAAGCCATCGTTTTGTGGGGGCTGGATATGAGCATTGTGATTAACCAATATCACCTAACAGGGCCATCTACGAGAATTTAAATGCGTCAACCGAACAAAAAAAAGACCCGTAGACGCTGAAGAGTAACGAAATAAAAAGGCCGTAGGCCTAATACCTCATATGGGTTATGAGTAAAAAATGATTTGGCCCAATATCTAATAAGATGATTAAGATTTGTACCTATTTTGTCAAAAAAAAATTAAAAATATATATATAAAAAATTTTGTGCCTCAAAAATTTAAGTGCCCCAGCCGGTTGCCCAACCCACTAGTCGGCCCTGTCACCTAATCACAACCGAAAATACGGTTGACATGGTACCCAAAACACATATACAAATTTGAATAAAACCGGTATAGCATACCTTGCCGAATGTATTGGTTCGGTGCCGGTATTTTGGTACGGTAGGCTTTGATATCATTTTACTTCTTTTTTTCCTAATCTTCGTTGATCGTATAAAAATTCATCCGTAAGCAAAGGTAATCAAGAAATCAAAAATCGTATCAGTCTCATACACAATCAAGAAACTATAATACCAAAACAAAATGTCTCAAAAAGCGTATCAATTCTATTGAAAAACAAGAACGAAAGGTATGGCTATGGACATTCTGTAAAAATCTCGACTATGCGCCAGTTAACCTCTTCCTACCGCCCGACTAGCGATTAAAGTTGTTTAAAATGCTCATAGATCAATTTACAAGATTATAAGATAGCAATAAAACTTTAATAACTGAATATATCTAAAGCAGATATAGAATAATATTAAAAAATATACTTAAAGCTAAATATTAAATTAGATAATAGCCACTATAACATAAAATCACTTTTTCTTAAAACGTCAATTTCAAATACCTAATGTGCTAATGCATATCAAAATTCCAAGTTGACCCACACAACAACATATCATGGAACGGACCTAACTCATCCAACAAAATGTCATGATTACACAAATTAATCGTGTTATGTATATGCATATGACCCAATATCATCTAAAAGATTCTCATTCCTATAATCCTTACTACTATTTGAATATCAACCTAGAATGATAAATTAATGGCAAATAGTTTATATTTTCTAGTTATTGATATATTGATACAAAGCCTTAGACTTCGTCTTTATTAGATATATTTGTAGTAATATCACTTTTTGTTAACATGTATTAATGTAAGTTCAAAACAAATAATTTAATCTTGACAATCTTTATTGGCCGGCACTTCTGTCTCCTTCAGTTGCACACCTTTTCTCTTGAAGTAATCTTCGACTTTTAACCTAATCAATTTCGGTTAGATTAGACTAGGATGTGTATTGTTCGGTTTGGTATTATCTCATAACCTAACCATAATCAGAAGTTTCGGGAATTGAAAATTTATAACCAACCGTTTCAATTAATTTTGGTTTTTCAGTCATAGGTTAAATGTACATAGTGGTAATTTGATTATTGATAGATTGATTTCTAGGCTTGTCTTAATTGAAGCATGTTTAATCTAGTTTTGTATTTGGTACATTTAAATTAAGAGACTCTAGTGAAGTTAATGTATATATTATTTGATTTAATGAACTATACCATTAGTTATAGGTTTTGTAACATCAAAAATAAACATTCAAACAAAAGCACAGCATATCAGTTTATAAAACAAATTACAACGAAACCAAACCATCACTTATTTGTTTGGTTATGAACTTATGACACAAGTTATAATCAAAACCATACCATAACTTCGTTTATGTTTTAGTTTTTCAACTCACCATTAGGTTAGGGTGAGAAGCTCTACTTTTATTAGAAATTAATATGTTAAATATATTATAATATTATTATTCATAATTAATAATAATAGTAATAATATATTAATAGAAAATGAGTTTAGAAGTAAGTATTTTTCAATATAATATTGTAGATAAACTTTTAACTCGCTTTTATAGTTTATATTATGCGACTAATCTAAGTAAGACAAAATTTCAATTGGCTAGTTAAATTGTCACCTTCTGTAAAAGCTATGCACGTTTGTCTTTTACCTCTTGTTTCCTGCATCTTTTTTTCTACGTTTATTTATTTTCTTATTTTATCAGATTTTAATAAGTGTATTCTTTTCCAAATCTTTGATTTTTATGTCAGTTACTTTCACTATATTACAATTTAGAGGGGAACTAAAAGCTTAAGAGATTTTTAACATGAATATTTATTTCAAAAGTGTGTTGCCTGTATTATTAATTATTAGTTTTTATTAATCTCACTATTATCTTTGGTCGTTGTGAGTCTGAACAAATGGATTGGCTGCTAATAATCCTAAATTTAACGTATTTATTCATAATTGTTTGTGACTAATAGAATCCTAACGTTGTTACTTGCAGGTCATAGGAAAAGCCACATTTTTTGCTGGTAAACTCAACCTAAACACCACCACCATTGACTCATGACCAACTAACCACCACAATTTGAGCACCACCAATTCGGTTCTGACAATAGTTCTAGGGTTCTGGTGACCTCAATTATTTGGGATTTTACTAATAAAAGGTTCATAAATGTCCGATATAAGGTTACAAAGATGCTTGAGATGAAAATGTTGAGTTTTTCTGAAAAAATGTGAGTTTTCCGAGTAAAAACGTTTTTCCAGCGACTTTCAAGTAACAGCATTAGGATTCTGTTAGCCGCGGACCTTTAGGAACAAATACGATAAAAGTTGGGACCGTCAACAGCCAATTTGTTAGTTAGAATCAGCAACGACCAAAAGATATTAGTTATGATTAATAAAAAACAATACACCTTAATCATTTTACGGTTAACATACATGAAAATATAATTAAATTTACCTAAATTTTCAATCTATATGATAAATAAAGTGATGGTATGGAAGTAGTATATTGAAACAAAAGTCAACAAATCCTAGTATACGGGCAACAACTTACTATGTTTCTTGTTACCAGATTATTTTTAGGTTTTACTTGTTTTCTAAATATATAGTAACCGTTTACATTAAAATTTAAAACAAAAGTAAGCAAATCATAGTTGATTGATTGCTTACCGAGAGCCAAACTATCACCGCCGCCCACCATCGCTTATAGTGAACACCTCAATGCCATAAAGGTGTGAGTGAGATGTTTTTGCAGTAGAAGACAAAAATGGAAACACTATAACCAGCGAGGGAAGGCAAAAGAGACATAAATCTTTTATCACCCCTGCCACATCAGCTCATGCCTCATGACACTTGCAAAAAATGCTTGTTGCGTGGTTATTGGATAAATTATATTTATTTACACAATAACTAAAAGTATTACTAATATGAACCATGTATACAAGCAGTAAACATTTAACTGAGTAATAATAAGTTAAAAAGAGTTTGACATTTGTGAATTATGAGACAACTAATTTTCTCGTTTTGTTTTAAAATTCCTCTCCCTTCCATTATATAGCAACTTCAGTTATTTAAAAACCAAACCATGCTTAAAGCATGATAGACTAAATTACTAGAAACTAATGTGTCAACGGTTAGGTTACTGGTTAATGGACCCCACACAAAATCAAACTAAAGGAGGCATGATAAAAAATAAAAAAATGGTTGCCTTCTCCTTTAATTGACGTGGGTCTTTAGACCATGCGTAATATTGGTCTTGTTATGGAGGGGAAAACTAGCTAAAACAAAGGGAATTATGAGGTTAGTTTTGAGTTGTTTAGTTGTATATACAACGGTGGTGGTGGGAGGGTCGGGCTAATTACAATTTTTTTGTCTTTTAGTGGGTGTTTCGGATTTCTTATCTTTACTTTTATATGATTTCTTATTTTTTTATCATATCTCACAATCTTATGACTTATGAAACTTTTTCACTTACATATTTAGCAATCCCAAATACATTTTTAACTTTTTAATAAAGTATAAGTTGTAATCCAAACACGCCCTTAATTTATATTTTTATTTATAATAAAAATTAAAAAAGTAATAATTATGTAATGATTGAAAGCGACATTTTACCACGCCACTTTTTGCAAAATTAGTCATTGCTGACTTGGATGCCACGTGTCAGAAAACGCCTGATTGTTTTTAGTTACCACTACACGTGTCTTAAGAAGAATGAGTGATTAGCAAAAAATATTTTATTACATGTGTTTCTATTTTATTATGGTAAAACATCCTGTATGATATTTTAGTATATAACTATAATAAGTATTATTTCATTAGTAGTTAAGGATTACATCTTCATAATTTACACATATCAAATATATACTGATTACACTATATATCTGTTAATGGAAATCTATCAGTCATTAACCTTAAACACTTCAATGTATTTTGTATGAGTTATCTAAAAAATTTAATGAAATAAGTTAGGTCATAGCCCATTATGTTAAATTTTATAATTGCAGTCAGTTCTTTATTTATGTACCCATTATTATTTCTAATCTAATAATTAATTTAGTTTTGGTTATAAAACTATGTGCATATGCTTATCCAAATGTGATTAACATATTAAATTATAATAAGATTAGGCAAGTGTGCTAGGTTAGTAGTTCGCTACTTGCAAGAAAACTCACTATTGAAGACAATAACATTCACAAAAAGCGTAATTGAGAATATTCTTACATAGAGAACTATGATTCCTCATGAAGCTTGAATTGAGATCTACTAATCCTCAAAGGAGTGAATTAAGGATTTTGATCTTCACCAATAGACTTGAAACAATGTATGAAGGTTACAATAATATGTCTTACATTGAAGTTTCATATACAAATTTTACTGAACTGTCTCTTGTTTTTCATCTGTTTTATGCAATCTTCATTGTCTTGGCTAAATAACATCACTAACACAATATCAATACATCACCGGTCACACAGGACTTATGACAAACGAAAAAGATTTAATTTGTCAAATCATGCGATCTATATAAGTTGTTTGACATGTACAAAAACGACTCATGTGGGCTCGTATGACTAGTTCCATCATATCATACAAATGATATGACATCATACAACACGCATGAAATCATATGACCCATATAACATGACAGATAAAGTTAATCAATCAGTCGCATGTCTCTCAAGTTCATATGCAACACATTTGAGGATGGCATATTTTTAGCATCGCTCTTTTTTATTTATAATCCATCATCAAATACAATTTCATCGTGACAATGAATTTTGGCCAGACCATTTTTTTCGAAATTTGATAAAGAAGAGGTCATTCTTGGAATCTCTCCACACTTTTATTTTAAGAATTCCCCCCTAAAATATAACTTATATATGGTCAATATTGGGAATTTTCATGTACACACTCTTTTTTTAACTTACCTTTTCAGCATATTAAATCAATCATTTTCTTCAATTTTTAGCAAGTGGTGTTCAAAAATAAACACATTTTCATATAATTACGGTCACTTCAATCATGATCAGGTCAAGTCGATCATAAACGTTCCAATTTGGCCTCTTAGGCTGAGGGGTGTGGGGCGCTAACCTGGGCGCGAGAGCCCCTCCGCTCGCGCCCCCAGGCGCTAACCCCACACCACCGGGGCGCGAACCGGGGCGCGAACGGAGCGCGAGCGCGAGCCCCCAGGCAGGCGTGAGTGTGGTCGCGGGAGAAGAGAGAGAAAAAGCTGGTGTTGCCCCCCAAAAGAGCCGTTGAGCTCCGATATTTTAAAAAAAAAAACCTTAAAAAAAATCCGCTGGAGCCCCTCCACACCAGGGCCAGGGGCTCCAACGGGGGCTCCAACACCCCCCTTATCCAGTTTCTCTTTCTGCCACACGTCATAATATTATTGGCTGGAGCCCCCACTGGAGCCCCCATTAGAGCCCCCCCCACCCCTTAGCCTTAGTTTGTTTAATCGAATCACACCAAACATGTCGCTTTCAAGTTGTTTTCATGTCGACCGTCCATGTAATTATATATTATATTATAATCACTTATAAACCCTAAACTATTTATCACAATACAGCTATAGAACCATTATTATTAGTATAAACGTTAAACACCTTAATTACATCCAATTATTTAAATTTTAAACACAAAATACTTCAACAACTTTGTCTTATGTATTAACTTTGTTCATTAACTCTGAAAAGTAAAAAGGAGATGAACTTTTCAATTAATGTAGATCTGTCTTTAATCTTTATAGATTATAACTCAAAACGTACTATAGTAGAGTCAATAATCATAATTCACAAAAATTTAACAGGTCTATAGACATAAATAAAAATAAAAATGAAATATGAAAAAAAGAGAAAATCACCAAAATAGCCTCGTTAACCAAATAACTATGAATATAGCCTTGAATTGCTGACGATGAGCAAAAATCGTGCCAAATGGTTGAGTACTCGACGAGTAATCCCTGCCTCAGTGCCTCCCCAACTAGGTCGAGTACTCACAGTGTACCAGTCGATCAAGTTGGTAGCGCCTAGCGATTTCTGCAACCACGCCAACCTGAAACTTCCGTGTCACCCTGTCGGGCAACACTGGTAGTTCTTCGTCCTTGAGAGCCATAAAGTTCAAGTTGTCATTAAACAAGTTCAATGATTCTTTTGATAACTTTTGTAGTCAAAGTGGCTATCACGGTGATTTATACTGTTTCAATGCTAACAGATCACAAAAGTCAACGGGTCTGATTTGACCTCCCGAAATCCGCAAGCTTTCGTGACCTGTTAGCACAGAACGACTTCACGTTGGAAAGAGAAGGTCTGAAATCACCGTCAATCGGCGGTTTCCCCTTCAAGTTCCAAACCCGGTGAGGACTTGCACGCACTAACGGACTCAAACAAAAAAGCAAACCCGAACACCCACTCTGTCCACCCGTACGCCTCACAGTCTGACGCGACGGAGTCTTCTTTGGCGTCTGTTTAAACGACTCCGCCGATTCGTAACCACTCGACCCGCCACTAATTTCTTCTTCATCATCAGAGGACCCTACGGGCGACACGCCTCGGTCTCTAACATACCGCTGCTTCCGTACAGACTCATTCACATAAACCGCTTTATTCTTCTGACGAGCGTTCGAAAACCACAATGGAGAAGCTGCCACGGACGTCGGCTTACCAGCAGCCCCACTCGGCTCACCAGAAGTCGACTCGGCATCACCGTCACGAGCGTTGGATTTGAACAGATTTGAGAACGAAGAAAACCGAATTAAACTGTTCTTCTTTTTATTCGAAGAACCACCACTGCCGATGCAGCCGACCCCTGTGTTGATTGTTACTTGTGGAGAGTTGTAAAACCGTTGGTCTGAGAGGCTGTGGTTTAAGCGAGGTTTGTTGTTAGGCCGTTGGGCGGTTGTAACAGAATTAGTTGGGTTATTGCCTGCACGCGGCGGATTTGGATTTGTATTTGTATTTGATTGTGCTTGAGCTTGTTCTTCAGCGAGGATTACTTTTAGAAGGCGTTCACGGAGACAAGAAGCGCAAACGCCGACGATGCTACTGAGATCGGTGTTGTGCTTCTTACACCTCATCTATAGATATATGAACTCTTAGCAATATTAATATGAAATCATATACGTGCGACTATGAGGTCGGTGTGCTGGCTCAGCCGCCGTCAGTGGTGGTGGCTGTTGACTTGAGCGGTGAAGGTGGAGAATGAGGTTTTACAGTCTGGTGTGTATGAGAGTATTAAAAAGGGGCGAGAATTGCACTTCACCGCTTACAGTTTTGTTTTCTGGTGTTTTACTGCCATTACTTTTGGTCAATGTTACATGTGGTTTCTTACTTTCTTATTCTTCTAGAGCATCCACAACGGTATAAATTTATAAACCGTCGTATCAGCTTCTAATCAGATTCTAAACTCCATTCAAAAACACATTTTTTTTCTATAGCACAAAAGCTTTACAAACATGAATAAAAGTTATTATCATAATAAAATATGATCCTTTTGTGTTTAAAAAAAATTAAATAAAAAAATAAGCAAATTGGAAATAAATAATCTCACCTTTTGTGCATTGGTCGATAATAATCTCACATTTAAAAATCACTATCAATGGTCCAACCTTTCAACTATTTTTGTCTCAATGGTCATCCTTTAAAAAAACTTAACGTCGTTAAGTTTTTTTCCAAGTTTTAAACCGATGTTTTTGGGCTTTTGATCGGAAGAAATATACTGGTACTGGTATCGAAATCGTAACGATTGGTACCTGGTACCGGTATCGAAATTACCGATTTGGTACCGTTGGTACCGAATTGGTACCAAAGTTTTGTGTTTCGGGACTGGTACGGTACTGGTACCGGTATTTTCCAAATTTTTACCTTCAATACCGGTACAGAACCGAAAATTTCGGTACTGGTACCAAGAATTTTGGATTTTTGGGATCGGTCTTTTCAGTACCGGCCGGTACGGTACCGAGCTCATCCCTAATCCACATTGATAAATAAATTGATATGTTTCATCTGAACGTACATTTTAGTAACTTAAGTGTAAGTTTTATAACTCGAAGGGCCTGCATATTAAACTAGATGAAATATGAGGGGTGGGTCGTATAAATTTAAGCTGTATAAGTTAATAAGTAATGGTTAATATCATAATATATATTTTTTGTTTTGATATAGTTCAAAAGTCGTTTTAGTTGATATATGGGGACTGGGGAGTGTTCACATACGCAAAAGGAGTCCAACTCATCTTGCTTCTTGTAGGCTGTAGCGTCAAAATTCAAGTAACTTTTTAACATAATTAAGTTTAGGTGAAGTTCTTTTTGTAAAGCTGGTTTAAATATCTTAATACATCATTATGTTTCAGTAATTTGATTGTGTTTATATATCCTTTATGACACGATATTAATAGCGTAAATGTTAGTAACCCGTTGGTGTATCTAAAATAGTAAAATATAAGATATCTTTCTTTTTCTTTTTCTTTTCTTTTTTTATTTTCTCTATCATCATCCGTCACAATATTTCTTTCTTCTCGCCAGTGTCTAAAATTTATACCTCATATCTATCCTTGACACTGTGTCGTCCACCTAGGATACACATTCTTCTAAGGATTCATGATGAAGTTAATCTAAGTTATGTTGTTAATATGTGTAGTGCACATAATATAGCTAGCCCCGGTAACAGTCAAGATAGTTGTCGCTAATGCACATACCCCTAGACTCGGAGTGCCCCAAAACTATATTGTGTGATGAACACGCTCCAAATAATCGAAAAATGAATTTTCAAAGTTCTTCGCTTATCTCCCACTATGATGACCCTTACTTCCATTTTACACAGTCACATTTTATAAACTATATTTTGAACCCAAACTAAAATCACCGGTCTCATAGGGACATCTCTTGTGCTCAAATGCTGTGACCCACAAAATGTCGAAGGTTCAAACCTCTATCGTTACGAGTATCATCCTTGAAAATCTAGGAAAAATGAAGTTAACAAAAAAAAGTAAAAAAGAAAAAAACTAAAATTAATGGGTTGCGCTCTATTTTTAACGTTTAATACTATTATAAGAGTTATGTAGTTAACAATGTCAAAATTGAAGAGGTATGTACCCGCCTCAACATCGAGCGGGGCGGGTCAACCCACAAGATATATACAAGACATTAGAAATCAAAGATATTATCAAGGCACAAAGCCAAAGCTTATGCGCACAGCGCATATCGCATATGCTCAAGCATCACATGCTTGCACATATCACATATGCTCAAGCATCACATATGCTCATGCATCACATATGCTCGCGCGTATCACATGCTCACGCATCATATATGCTTATGCATATCACATCGTGCGTGGCGCATCCGCGCGCGGCGCATATCACATGCTCGCGCATCATACATGCCCACCCATATCACAGTTGCGCATGGCGCAGCCGCGCGTGGGGCATCCGCGCGTGACGCGTATTACATGCTTGTGCGTTTCACATCTGCGCGTGAGAATAAAGAGAAGACCTCGCGCATCCTCAGGATGGGCGCATATCACACATGCACATAATCAACCTCGTCCTTATCCAAATCAGGATTAGGGCAACTTTGATTGTGCACGTCAGACAACCTTCCAGAAGGCATCTTTTTAAGGAATAAGGATATGCTGATGTTGACAGCTGCTAAATGAAAGGTGGGCAGCTCAGCATGACTCATGGGTTACCACGTGATCATAACCAATGAAAAAGCACCAGGTGTCTCCAGGGACACGTGGCGCAAATCGATTGGAGGAGGCCAACAAAACCCTAATTTGGTCTCAGCTCAATCAGTGGAAACCCTAGCACTATAAATACATCATAACTTACACAGTTACAGACACATTGATTCACATTGAAGCATATTCAATTACATTCACTGACAGACAGCTCTAGTCAGTTACTTTCTCATATACACAGAAACACAATCACAGAATCATACAGAGTAACATACAGTATTCAGCTATTAAGCAATACTCTCCAAATTCCCTTACTCTTCACATTATCATCTTCTCCTACATATACTTATTATCACGCCGGAGGGTTACCCCAAAGAGGACCCCTCTGTCCCTTTCTGAGGGGTAAGTAACGGCGCTGTTCATTTTGTAGGTGGAAGAGCACTGATCCAGAAGAACCATCGGTGAAATAGTATAGTCACACCCGAGGAAAGTAGATCTGCTACCAGTGAGTAGATCCACGTTTCTTCATTGGCGCCATCCACTGTTACAAACGGCAATCAGATCTAATCAGATCTACAAAAACAAAATCAATCACCATGGTTTCTGGCGTTCATAACGTTGATCAAGTTCTGGAGGATATTGAACATGGGGATGTTAATGAGGGACAGCAGTTCCTGAGGGGGCCGCGTGATTCTACGCGCCCCACCAGTAACCGTCCCTTCATCACAACTCCTCACGGGCAGACTGAAACTCCTCCAGACGATCTCACGTTACAAAATCTTGCCGGCGCAAAACAAAAAGGACCAATGGGTCCAGAAGATGAAGCGAATGATCCTAAAGAATGGCTCATAAGCGAGAAGCGGCGTCTAATGGACAAGTATAATGAGATGGTCAAGCAGAAAAACCTAGCCGACATAACACAAAGGCAAGCGTTTGATAAGCAGACTACAAAAAGGTCGCGCGCGCCGGAAGAAGGACATTCTGTTCACACTGCACACACTGAGTTCAGTGATGAAGAAGTGCATAGCATGAGGAAGACGCGAGATACTCATGCAGGAGGCTCACAACTCCGCGCGCCTGTGAACATGGCACCTGCAGCCAGAGCAGATCTGGATCTGCACATGCCGTACAGCCCGCCAGTGAGGGGGCAAGTAGACGTAACCACGCCGTACAGGCCGGCCATCTTAGTGAAGCACTCAAAATTTACTGAGCGCATCGCTAAGGCCCCCATCCAGCACAAGACCAAGATGCCAAGTGGTCTGGGCAAATATGATGGCACAACAGATCCAGATGACTTTTTGCAAGGTTTCTATAACACGGGAAACCTAGAGAGCTGGACGATGCCAACATGGTGTCACATGTTTGCCCGCTGCCTTACGGGCGCGGCGCGTGTCTGGTTCGAGAGCTTGCCGACTGGGCAAATTGATGGGTTTGAGGAACTATTGGAAAAATTCCAAGCCCACTTCGTACAGCAGCGCAGACACACGCGCGATCCTGATGACATCATGCACTGCGTGCGCAGAAATGATGAAACGATTGAAGACTACATCACTCGTTTCAATCAGGAGTCCCTGGCAATCGGGGGTATAACAGAGCAGCTCTTGCGCGGGGCCTTTATACAAGGCGCGCGCAGTGATCAACTCCGCCGAGCTCTCGTAAGCAAAGATGGTATGCCCACCACTTGGGCAAAACTAATGGAAGCATCGCGAGTCTTCGCGAGAAATGAAAAACAGATTGCCCAAGATAGGGCAAGAGAAAGAGCGCATCAGGCTGAATCACCGCGCAGCAAAGAGAAGAGGGCCAAACAGAACTCTGTATGGTCCAGGTTGCAGCCAACAAGTTTTTCTTCCGCAGAAAAGCAAGCGCAACCAACCTCACCCCAGCCCCAAAAAGATGTTCGTAATCGCGGGGAGGGTGACAAGAGGGAGGGCGGCAGAGATCCTAGCAGACCTCTGCCAAGAATATGGACTTCCCTCACTAAAACACCTTCACAGGTGTTAAGTACTGAGAATGTCCAATTCAAGCCCCCCAAGCAACTACACTACAAGGGACCGCAAAACAGTGGCAAATATTGTGAATTTCACAGGTCCCCGGGCCACAACACCGACGCATGCCATCATTTAAAGGATGCGATCGAGAAGGATGTAAAATCAGGCAGGCTGGCTCACTTGGTGAAAAACCCAAGAATAGAAGATGAGCAACCGGAAGGAGCCTCTGCCAGCAAGAAATACAAAAGAATCTGTGTGGCTGAGGGGGGACGACAAGGGCAGACGTCAAAAAAGAGAAGCGCGCAAATCAACGGAGATTGGCGCGAGCAGCAAGTTATCTTCCCAAGAATCAGGGGAGGCCCTTCAATAAGCAGTCCTCTCGTCATCACCACACACATTGCTCATTACGAAGTGTCAAAAGTCCTGGTGGACACTGGAAGCGAATCTGACATTATGTATGAGCAATGTTTCAGAAAGTTAGACCCGGCAGACCAAGCGCGGCTCGAAATTGTGAACGCACCAATCTGTGGTGTTTCAAATGAAATCATCAATCCCCTAGGTCAGATTCAGTTTGAACTAACTATGGGGGATGATGAGCACAAGCGAGCCGAAGTTGTCAACTTCTTGGTCTTGCCCACCACGTCATGCCACAATATGATCCTGGGTAGGGGAACGATTGCCCAATTTAATGCTATACCGTCGCCGGCGCACGGCGCATTGGGGTTCCCTACACCAACAGGCGTAACATTTGTTTACCGCGATCATTTGTGCGCAGTGACAAGTACGCCGCGGGAAGGGAGAATGAAACTTCCAATGGCGGACAATGCGCCAGAGAAGTGGATTTTAAACCCAAAATTCCCAGAGCAAACGGTCACAATTGGCGCTACCATTTCAGACGAAACGAGATTGAGAATGAAAAGGTTGCTCACAAAATACACGTCGGTCTTCGCGTGGCAACACTCCGATATGACTGGGGTCCCGCGAGACTTGGCGCAACATTCTCTTAACACGTTCAAGTCGGTGGAGCCAATTGCTCAGAAAAAGAGAATCATGGGGGATGAAAAGGCGAAGGCCATGAATGAGCAAGTCGAGGACCTGTTGCGCGCAAACATCATCCGCCCGATCCGATACCAGACGTGGGTAGCCAATCCTGTAATGGTAAAGAAAAGCAACGGGTCATGGAGGATGTGTATTGACTTCAAGGACCTCAACAAAGCATGTCCGAAAGACTGTTACCCCCTCCCAAACATCGACGCAAAGGTGGACTCCGTGGCGCCATTCAAGCTCAAATGTTTCCTGGATGCCTACAAAGGTTATCACCAGATTCAAATGGCACCACAAGACGAAGACAAGACTGCCTTCAGAACCGACAAGGGTGTTTTTTGTTACACAAAAATGCCCTTTGGTTTAAAGAATGCGGGCGCCACCTATCAGAGACTTATGGATTCGGTTTTCAGTGAACAAATCGGAAGAAATCTAGAAGTCTACGTGGATGATTTGGTGATCAAGAGCAGGGAGGAGATACAAATGCTCAAAGACATCGAGGAAACTCTTCAGCGCCTAACGGAAGTTAACATGAAGCTCAACCCGAGCAAATGTACTTTCGGCGCGGAAGAGGGGAAATTTTTTGGTGTAATGGTCACTAAGGATGGTTTCAAGGTGAACCCTGAAAAAGTGGAAGCCATCCTTGACATGCCTTCACCATCCACCATGAAAGAGGTTCAGAAGCTGAATGGTAGATTGGTGTCAATCAACAGGTTCCTAGCGAACCACGCCAGCAAATCTACTCCATTCGTTAACACTTTGAGGAACTGCTTGAAGAAGAGCCAATTCAAGTGGACGCCTGAGGCTGAGCAAGCTTTCAGTGAGATAAAAGAATGTCTCATAAAAATGCCCGCGCTCACAGCTCCACTTCCTGGCGAAACCCTTACATTGTACTTGTCAGCTGGAGACCGCGCCATCGGCGCAGTATTATTGGTGGATCGCAAGGGGATCCAAACGCCAATATACTATGTGAGTCGGGTGCTGACAGATCCTGAGACGCGCTACTCCATCATGGAAAAGTTAGTTTTGTCACTAACACACGCGTCGCGCAAGCTTCATAGATATTTCAATAGTCATCCCATTGAAGTTCTGACTGGTTACAACATCCAGCAAGTCTTGCGCCATCCCGCGCTCTCAGGAAGGCTGACAAAGTGGGCGCTGGAATTAGGAGAGCACACGATCTCCTATAAGCCCCGTCCAGCAATAAAGGGTCAAGTTTTAGCGGATTTCATCACGGAAATCCCAGAGGGAAAGGTTGAAGAAGCTCAGCGCGAGGTAGACCCTCCGCGAGCAAATGATGAAGAAGATGTTTGGAGGCTATTCACTGATGGAGCCTCCAACAGCGAAGGGTCCGGCGCAGGCCTCAAGCTGGTGGACCCTGATAATCATGAATATACTTATGCTATTAGGTTGGACTTCAAGAGTACCAACAATGAGGCTGAGTATGAAACCCTGCTGGCTGGTCTGCGCATTGCGCGCAAGTTTGGAGTTAAAAGGCTAGAGGCCCATGTTGATTCATACTTGGTAGCAGCACAGGTCAATGGCCTTTATGATGCCAAGGAGAACACCATGCCTCTATATCTAGAGCAGGCGAAAAAGCTCACCGAGCAATTTGACAGCTTCAAAATCATTCATATTCCGCGCAGTGAAAACAAATCTGCAGACGCGCTGAGTAAGATGGCATCAACCAGTTTTGATCACTTTGGCAAAGATGTCAGGGTGGAAGTGATGAGCAACCCGTCAGTGCAAATGCAATCTGTCCTTGTAATTCATACAACCCCTTCATCCTGGATAACTCCAATAATGGAATTCCTGAAGGAGGGGAAGTTACCGGACGATCGCGCACAGGCGAGGAAGATAAGACACAAGGCGCATAACTATGAACTACTTGATGGTACATTATATCGACGCTCTTATCTTGGACCGCTCATGAAATGCCTGGATGCTGAAGAAGCAAGCTATGTTATTAGGGAGATTCACGAAGGAATCTGCGGAATACACGCTGGCCCGCGCATGGTGGTTGCCAAGGCAATGAGCTCAGGCTACTATTGGCCAGGCATGTACTTGGATGCGCTAAAAGAAATCCAAAAATGCAAGGCATGTCAGAGCTACGCGCCAAACACCATGCGGCCAAAGAACAACTTGATTCCAGTGACCTCCGCATGGCCTTTCCACAAATGGGCCATTGATATTGTGGGGCCCCTGCCGCAAGCGCAAGGGCGAGTGAAATTTTTGGTAGTGGCGGTAGACTATTTCACAAAATGGGTTGAGGCCAAGCCACTAGCAAAAATAACAGCTGAGGCGATGAAGCAATTTATCTGGAGCCACATCATTTGCCGTTTTGGCCTTCCTATGGAAATTGTGAGCGACAATGGCAAACAATTCACTGACAGGAAGATATCCAGCTGGCTCAAAGAATTGCACATCAACCAAATCTTCACTTCGGTCTACCACCCTCAGGGGAATGGCCAAGTGGAGCGTGCGAATCAAAGTTTGTTAAATGGGTTGAAGAAAAGGTTGGAGGGAGAATCCCATTCTTGGGTCGAAGAGTTACCTAATGTCCTGTGGGCGCACAGGACATTAAGCAAAACTAGCAATGGCGAATCCCCGTTCAGCCTAACCTATGGGACAGAGGCTATGATCCCAGCAGAAATTGGATGCCCATCCCATAGGGTACTCATGATGAGCAAGACTGATAACGAGCGCGAAAGAAGATTGGACCTCAACTTGCTTGAAGGGCGCAGAGAAGCGGCTATCATCAATGAAGCCAAATACAAGAAAAAGATGGAAAAATATTATAATCAGCGCGTGAAAGAATGCCACTTCAAGAAAAATGATTTTGTCCTTCGAAACAATGAAGCTAGCCGCGCAATACCCCCAGGAAAAATGTCCCCCAATTGGGAAGGACCTTATCAAATCTCAGAAGAATTGGGGAAAGGCGCGTACACTTTAAAAGATTTGAATGGGAAAAAGATACCGCGCGCGTGGAACGCAGCACACCTTAGAAAATGCTTCATGTAAAAATTCAAATATGTAATCAAGGCTTCTAAGCCATCATGAATGATGATTCGCGCTATCTTTCAATATTTGTTCTATTACCTTTGCATACATGTTTCACACTTCCTTTATTAATTTGGAGCAATATGACAACACTATATTGACTTCAAAACAAAATAAAACGAAGTAAAACATACATGCGCGAGCCTTAGCTCAAACACGTTAACGAGTCTTAACTCTAAAAACGTCAGGGCTTTAGCCCAAAACAAAGAGCCTTAGCTCAAAACACTCACAAACATCCATCTTACATCCCGCGCAGCCTGATCATAAAAATCCCTAAACACAACTAAGGCAAAGTACATGCCAAATCATAGTTGTTAAGGTCTCAGGTCGAGGTCGCGCGCGGAATCATAGTGGATATCTGAGTAACACATGCTGACATGTAATGGCTAAAACTCATAATTCCATATAAAAAAAAAAGAGCGCAAAGACGACGCGCAAAAAAGGAAAAGTAAAAAGTCATCGCGCGTGTCAGCATAAACAAGATACTGCGAAACCACTTACAAAATAGGACTATGGTTAAGTAAATAATTTCCTTACAACCTTGTTCTTATTTTAACGTGCAAGCATATCTTATATCTATACAAGCAAACATGAAGAGATGAATGGAAATGCGCAAGATGTGAAAAAGGGAAAACAAATTTCATTCCATAGCATTGAAATTTACAAGTGTGATGAGTTACAAATTACAAGTATAACAAAAAACAAAAACAAAAAAAGAAAGATGAAGGGCTTCTCAAGTCTCCACGTCGACGTCAGCCACTTCATCACCCTCATCATCTCCCGCAGCATCTGGCGCGGCCCGCTCCTCATCTCCAAACTGACCATAGTCAAGTTCTTCCTCCTCAATGGAGTCTGATATCACGACGGTGTCAGGAGCAGATTCTTTCGCCGCGCCAGAGCCGCTGGCAGGGGCAACATCCCCCGCGCCACCATCATCGCCACCAGCCCTCTCGCATTTATCGAGTAACTTCTTTAGCGCGCCGAGGTCGGGCTGGTCAGCAAGCGCAGCTATCTGCAAATCATTAGAAAAGTATTGAGTACAAAACACTTGGAAAATTAATCAAGAAAAACTCATTAAGGTCAGGGTACCTGCACAAGGATGGGGATGGGAGTATTCATATACTTCTCCCCCACCGCGGCCATATCCGCGCAGGCCGCGTCGCTCTTGTAAGGGTACTCGGATGGGTTCTTCTTCAACATGCCATATTCATACCCATCCGTAAACCCTTCAGCTCGACCCACCAAGCGCGCGGCAGCATTGCAGTCCATCACAAGGGCTTGAAACTCGGCAGAATATTTCATCGCCAAAGCGCAACGAGTCATGCCCTGTGACACCAGCCATTGGCGATCCTGCGCGAGGCCAGCAACAGACGTCTCGAGGGCAGGAACCTGGGAGTTCAATAACTCAACAGTTTCCTTGGTCTTTTTTAGCTCCTCTTTATCAGACGCTGCTGCCGCCAAAATTTTTTCTTTCTCCGCCTGCGCAGCATCAAGTGCTTCCTGGCTAGACGCTGCCGTCGCCAAGGCCTCATCTCTATCGGCCTGCGCGGCCGCCAACTCCTTCTTCAGGTGCGCAACCTCACTCTCCAGTGATGATTTCTCAGTGATACTCTGGACGATAGCTTGGTCACGCGCCTCCGCCTGCTGTTACAAGACACGCACTCTCCGCGCGTACTTGGCAACTTCGCCCTCCGCCATCTGCTGCTTCTCCCGCGCAGCTTGGAGCTCATGCCCGCGCTTAATAAAGGCGGTGTTGGCACTTGCTCGGTTTTCGCTGAGCTCCGCCTGGAGTTTCTCAGCTCGCGCGCGAGCATCAGAAAGGTTCCAGGCGGCCACCTTAGCCTCTTGCTGGGCTGCCACAAGAGCATCGCGTACTTTAATATAATCACGATGAAGCTCTTGGGAGGCAGCAAAGAAAGCCGACCTAGCGAAAATGTGATCGTTGAGCAAGTCAGCGCGGGTGCGCCCCTCCTGATACCTCCTTTCAGTAGGAGGCACGGCATGAGCCCAGAAGTCCTCGCATACGCCCATGGATTGGAAGGAACTGTCTTCATTAATATTCCATCTCGGGCGGTAAACGTGGTCACCTTCCTGCAAAACACAAGAAATGTTCTAAGTCATAAAACATACTTATATGGAGGTACGCGCAGCGGAGCAACAAATTAAAACATACCTGCGGGGATGAAGCAGAAAAGTCAGCGCCAGCCCCACCAGAAGTCTGCGCTGCGAAGTCTTGTGGCATCGCAGGGCTGGCGCGGTCTCCCAAGGAGTCTTCAACTTGAGCCCCCTCATCCTCCTCATCTTCTTCAATAGGCCTCTTCTCCTGCGACCAGGAGGGCTCCAAACCAGTCTCGCGGGGAGGGCTGCGTGTAGGAGGAGGCGAGGGAGGTCTCGACGCCGCTAGTTCGGCGCGCAATACGGTTTCCTGCTCCTTTGTAATCCCAATAAGGGGAGACTCAACACTAGCAGGAGCAGGAGCAGAACCAGCGGCGCCGGCAACGGCGCCAGGAGTGTCACCAGCAGCTTGTACGCCAGCTACAACTCCTATGAACAAATCAACAACAAAAAATGGTTTATGACTTGATCAAAACAAAAACTTCAGAAGACAATGGCGCAAAACATACCTTGGCGCAATTCTGTTCGCGCGGCGAACATCGCCATAAAGTTCATTCTACCCTTTTCTGAGGGTAGAACAGGGGACTTCGAGGCAGCCCCCGGCGCAGCCTCAGGACCTTGTTGCGCCTGAGGCTGATCTGCTACCGTCGCCGGTCCTGCAAACATTCAAATGCAAAAAGATTTAATAATAATTCAATCAGAATCGCCCTCATTGAACCATTATGGGTAAGCAAAGTATACCTTTCGCAGGCGCGGCACTGCTTCTCTCTTCAGCCGTGCGAAGGGAGGAGGTCACGCCACCATACCTCAAGTGGACAGGAGGTCTGCCCACTTTCACAGGCAGGGAAGCTAAAGAAACCTTGGTGGTAAACACCTGGGTTTCCTCAGGTCCCTTCCTTTGAGCATGGGGATGAGCGACAGGGGTGTCATCTTTCTTCTGTTTCTTACTGGCCCCTGCGCCAGATTTCCCCTTAGCTTTGCGTTTTAATAGGGGCGCCTCATCTTCCTCCTCCTCCTCTTCCGCGAGCTCCAGCTCGTAGTTTTCGAGCGCGTCTGCAAATACAAGCAACAGAACTGTTAATAAACTTTGGTATTCTAAAGGAATAAGCATAAGTGTGAAGGCTTACCAGGCGCGTCGCTATCAAAGTCAAATTCCAGATCCACAGGGATGAACATGTCATCGAAGCGATCTGGGAAACCAACCTCCCCAGCGCCAAGCGCGACGGAGCCACCCTCCACTTGATCATCATAAGCGGCGTGGATATAATCCTTGGTGACTGCGCAAAAACAAGTCAAGTGATATCAGCAAAAAGAATTATGTTCGCGCAGAAAAAGAAATAAAGCAATGAAATAAACTTACACAACCCGTCGACTTGGATAACGGGCTCAAGCGCGCTGTCGGCCCACAGCTTACTCATGCCGACCCCCACCAGCGCCTCCTCGCGAATTTTCTTGGCGGGGGATGGTTCGGCGGTCAGTTTATTAACCCAGGCGCCGGTTGGGTTCTTAATAACATCCGCATCCGCGGGCGCAGAATCGATCGCACGCATCGTCATGCGGATGGGGATTACACCAGCCCTGATGTAGAAGAACCTCTCAGACCAGTCATGAAGGCTCTTGAATGACACGGTGCTGCACTTAACCTTCTGACTGCGAGGAATAAAGGAGATCCAAGAATCTTGGATCTTGGGCTTGTAAAAAAATTGAAAGCGCCGAGGGGTGGGCTCCTCGCGCTGTGATTTGCACATGAACTCGAAATGAGTCATGCGTACAAGTCCAAACGGATGGACTTGGGATATATGAATCCCGAAAAAACGTAACACCGCGCCTACAAACCTTGTCATCGGAAGACGAAGGTTGCAGTGGGTGAAAAAATGGGTGTACAGTGAAATATAGCCGGGAGGCGGGTCCGCCGCCGTTTGCCCGGCCACAGGCAACATGCAGCCAAACACAGGGAGAAAACCCTGTGACGAGATGAGGCTGTCGAGATCGGACTGCCTCAATTTGCAGGGGATTTCATTCCACCTTTTCGTGGCCTTGGTCCTCCCTACTTCCTCCGATGTGGTCTCAACAACCCTCTTCCCCTTGCCCTTTTGCTTCAATGTCGACATCACCACAGATTTCACACGGCGTCTTCGAGAGGCAATAGAGGTGATTGAGGGGTTAGAGGAGTCTGAACTATCAGACATACAACTGCAGCAGCTGATAATCGAGGATTCGAAACGATGAATACACTCAAATCAGAATACGAAAGGCAGAAATTCAAAAATTAGCAACAATGAAGATGAAGATAAAAAATTTCTTAAGGGCCTGCTTTTATAGGCCCATGAGAGAGAAATTTGGCAACTGATCGGATTTCACGCGCCCCCACTCGCAGCTGTAAGCCAACGTGGTCGCGGCACGTGTCCTTGACACTGTTTGAGGGGACATGAAAACGTAACGGAACTGCCACGGAGCAGAGACGCGCCCCCACTCGCAGGTGCAAACCAATGCGAGCGCGACACGTGTTCAAGACAGCTGTGCGAGGGGACATGAAAGGCAACTGTAGCACCTCGAGCACACGAAACGTCTGACACGTTTACGGCGCACGTCACCACCAACTAACCACGTGTTTGGACCCTTCGTTTCAACCAACTGGATAGAACTTCGCGCAACGATGGAAACAACCAAGAAAACGACAAAACCCCATTAAAAGACCAAATCAGTAAGTCTAATATCTATCTTACCGCGCTCGCGCGAGATAAGACACACATTAGACTGGGGGGGCTTGAAGAGGTATGTACCCGCCTCAACATCGAGCGGGGCGGGTCAACCCACAAGATATATACAAGACATTAGAAATCAAAGATATTATCAAGGCACAAAGCCAAAGCTTAAGCGCACAGCGCATATCGCATATGCTCAAGCATCACATGCTTGCACATATCACATATGCTCAAGCATCACATATGCTCATGCATCACATATGCTCGCGCGTATCACATGCTCATGCATCATATATGCTTATGCATATCACATCGTGCGTGGCGCATCCGCGCGCGGCGCATATCACATGCTCGCGCATCATACATGCCCACCCATATCACAGTTGCGCATGGCGCAGCTGCGCGTGGGGCATCCGCCCGTGACGCGTATTACATGCTTGTGCGTTTCACATCTGCGCGTGAGAATAAAGAGAAGACCTCGCGCATCCTCAGGATGGGCGCATATCACACATGCACATAATCAACCTTGTCCTTATCCAAATCAGGATTAGGGCAACTTTGATTGTGCACGTCAGACAACCTTCCAGAAGGCATCTTTTTAAGGAATAAGGATATGCTGATGTTGACAGCTGCTAAATGAAAGGTGGGCAGCTCAGCATGACTCATGGGTTACCACGTGATCATAACCAATGAAAAAGCACCAGGTGTCTCCAGGGACACGTGGCGCAAATCGATTGGAGGAGGCCAACAAAACCCTAATTTGGTCTCAGCTCAATCAGTGGAAACCCTAGCACTATAAATACATCATAACTTACACAGTTACAGACACATTGATTCACATTGAAGCATATTCAATTACATTCACTGACAGACAGCTCTAGTCAGTTACTTTCTCATATACACAGAAACACAATCACAGAATCATACAGAGTAACATACAGTATTCAGCTATTAAGCAATACTCTCCAAATTCCCTTACTCTTCACATTATCATCTTCTCCTACATATACTTATTCTCACGCCGGAGGGTTACCCCAAAGAGGACCCCTCTGTCCCTTTCTGAGGGGTAAGTAACGGCGCTGTTCATTTTGTAGGTGGAAGAGCACTGATCCAGAAGAACCATCGGTGAAATAGTATAGTCACACCCGAGAAAAAGTTGATCTGCTACCAGTGAGTAAATCCACGTTTCTTCAAAAATAATTCAGTTGCATTCAGTTAAAGTACCAAACTAAATCATAAAAGTAACAGATGTACATACGGCAACAAAATAATCTAGTCAACGGCCAAAAACTAAAAGTTTAATCCTTTACAGCTTTACTAGCCTCAAAGTGAATTATAATGCCCGTTTTCTGATAAGAATTAAACGGAATTATTATAATTAATATGACTCTGACAACATACTACGAGACAAACAATTATTTTTTGTTTGCCAACGAAATTTAAAAGTTAATTAAATGCAATGATAACGTGGCCTTTTTTTTTTCTCTGTTTGTGTTGCATTATTTGAATTAAAGTTTGAAATATATATTTTGGAAAAGTGATGGCGAAATTTGTATGGATATAAATAGTAAAAAAGTTTAGACTTTGGATCTTCTAGCTGGAAATTTGTCGATGACTAGAATTGTGGTAGTTGGGCTTTTAGAAACAGAACATTATTTGTTTTATAATAACTCAAAAGAACACACCAAAAGTTATAAAAATACATAATTTTTTTTATTGATCCAAAGATGTAATTTTTTCGTCATAAGATATATTTGATATTCTTTGAAATCTATAAATCGGATTAGCCGCTAAACTCACAGCTACAACAGTTCATCAGTAACTTGCAAAGCTTATCTTTAAAAAATTTTAGCCGAACACAAATATCAAAAACATTTTTTTTCCCTTTTAACAAATATTAATTCATTGAGTTTTATTAACAGCTGATCATGTTAGTTTCTTGTATATTTATCATTTCTTCCAATAATATAATACATTAAATTTATTTTAACATTTGCATATACACATACATACATATGTATAATTGTGTAAAATATGTACACACGAAGCATCTTCTTTCTTTATTTTACTTGTGCGTATCAACGTATGTGTCAGTTTAAAAGGTTTGGTCAGCCAAATATAATAACATTTTAATCAATAGTATGTATTTTACATCGTTAATAAAATAGTACTATCAGCCTAAATCAATAATCATACATAAAATTTTATTTTTCATTATTTATATTTTTAAAATGTCAAAGAATGCTAGAAAGAGAATAAAAGAAGGGATGGAATGAAAATACATTATTTTTTTGTGTTTATTAAACATGGCAAATACATCAAATTCAAATCGTTGTTGCTTAATATTATTCTAATTATAGCCAGCCTTATTTATACAAATTTTAATTAGGGTATGTTTTTCAAAACTAATTGATAGGTGTAAGTGGTAGTTAAAGATTTTTAGATATATTTAGGTGTTTAGCAGAGTAGCTGAAGCTTTAACAAAATGTATAAAATGATCAAAATGGATATAATAAAAAAAACATAACACTAAATGTATATATCTTGGAGGTTATTTAAGTAATTGTAAAACTAAAATCTTGTAGCTTTTTCTAACGCTACTAATATGAGCTTCAAGCTTCAAGATTTTTCTCCTAACGAATCTAGTTATTTTAAGATATACACGTTCAAACTCTGTCAAATTCGTTCTAGAAAACACACAGTGCACACACTAAATCCTAATTAATCAATCTATCTCTATCAAAGAACTAGATCCGAGCTCAAATGAATCAATCGACCTGCGTGAGTTGATATCGAGCATTCTCAAGTGGTATAAAAGAATCCAGACGTCCTGATCTGTTAATTGATCAAAGCAATTAGGTTAGAATCGGTATTATTGGATTGAACTTGAGTATTGACTGTTTCGGACATTATAACAGATCAATTCTTGCAAATTAATGTTTGATTGGTTATAGATTGGTTTGAGGATTGATCGTAATGGTAATTATGTTAATTGATTGATTGTTGAATCAATTGATTGTAGTTGATCGATTTGGGAGGTACTTGATTTGAAGCGTTAATGGCGGGACGTAACAATGTGAGTTTTGACTTTGTGAGGTCAAAATTGGTCATGGTTTCATCGATTTCTATCATGTTTGTTACAAACAGACCATTTCACTTTGTGCTTACTAGTTATGAAACCAACGATTCTAGCGACTCTGGTATAATTCGCTGAACCCTTTGATTTTTATTCGTATTCCAAAACTCTGGTCAATGGTCATGCTGGTCTCTTGCATATCTATCACTCGTCCCCAATATTTAAATATTGTATTTTTAAACTATATACGTTTATAAAATACACACGATGCATAACACCTTTGTTTTCTTTCTTTATGTTTGCTGTGCATATGTGTCAGGTTAAAAGCTATGATCAGTCATATATAATATTTTTTAAATTTAATTAAATAATATGTGTTGTACATTGTTGATATTATAGTGTTTACCAGCCTATCAAACATAATATTTTATTTATAAATAATTAGTTTTTTTGATGTCACAAATTGCTAGAAAGAGAATTAAAAGAAGGAATTGGACATCAATACAATATTTTGTTTAGTTATGTTTATTAAACACGACAACCACATCATATTCAAGTCGTGTTGGCTTAATATTAACCTAATCCTTGCCTGTCTTATGATACAAGTAGTTTAATTTAATAAGAATATTAATTTTTAATGACAAATGCATTTTAATATTTGTTGTTGATGAAACTTTGCTATCACACATGAATATTGGGGATAAGAATGAAAAATCCACAATGAAATTCTAACGGAATCTTAGTGTCAACTCAACCTTTTCATCATTATTGGTTGAATGGGTCGGTTAGGAACGGGTTGGGGTTGAAACAGGGTCGAAACAGGTCAGAACGGGTTGAGATCAAAAGCCCATTAAAAATTTTCAAACAAGATAATAAAAGAATTCAAAACCAAAACGAAACAAAAAAACTGAAACCAAACATAAACGAAACTGAAAAAACGACCAAAACGAAACAAAAAACAGAAAACGAATCCGAAATCGGCAAAAGAAAAGAAAAGAAAATAAAATAAAAAAATCCGAAATCCATCCTGCCCAGTGTGAAAACTTGTGTAGCCTCGAAACCTGATCTGAGCCAAAAGCTTAACCAAACCAGTTTTGGGCCGAAACATATCTCGTGCGGAAATTGAAGAGTATGTACCCGCCTCAACACCGAGCAAGGCGGGTCAACCCACAAGATAAACACATTATGAAGGCACAAAGCCAAAAACCTATGCGCATGGCGCATACAAAACATGCTCAGGCATCATATGCCCAGGCACACATATGCTCGCGCATCACATATGCGCGCGGCGCACCAGCGCGCGGCGCATATCACATGCTCGTGCATATCACATCTGCGCATGAAATATCTGCGCGTGAGAATAAAGAGAAGACCTCACGCATCCTCAGGATGGGCGCATATCACATGCACATAATCGACCTCGTCCTTATCCAAATCAGGATTAGGGCAACCTTGATTGTGCACGTCAGACAACCTTCCAGAAGGCATCTTCTTAAGGAATAAGGATATGCTGATGTTGACAGCTGCTAAATGAAAGTTGGACAGCTCAGCATGACTCATGGGTTACCACGTGATCATAACCAATGAAAGAGCACCAGGTGTCTCCAGGGACACGTGGCGCAAATCGATTGGAGGAGGCCAACAAAACCCTAATTTGGTCTCAGCTCAATCAGTGGAAACCCTAGCACTATAAATACATCATAACGTACACAGTTACAGAAGACACATGAACACACATTGATTCACATTGAAGCATATTCAATTACATTCACTGACAGGCATCCCTAGTCAGTTACTTTCTCATACACAGAGAGAATCAGAGGAACAGACAGTATTCAGCTATTAAGCAATACTCTTCCAATTCCCTCACTCTCAGATTATTATCTTCTCATACACATACTTATTCTCACGCCGGAGGGTTACCCCAAAGAGGACCCCTCTGTCCCTTTCTGAGGGGTAAGTAACGGCGTTGTTCATTTTGTAGGTGGAAGAACACTGATCCAGAAGAACCATCGGTGAAATAGTATAATCACACCCGAGGAAAGTAGATCTGCTACCAGTGAGTAGATCCACGTTTCTTCAGAAATCTATGCCTCTCCGAAACCCGTTCCAATCAGAAACATGTCACATTTCCTTAGGACACTAACCCACATCGACGCATTTTTTTGTAAATTTGTTGACCCATATTGACCCGAAAATAACAAGGTGGAATTTTAAGTAGCCCATTTAATTAAAATATCTGACACAAACCAACCCATATAATTTTCAAAACAACCCAAACTGACCAATTTGAAATGCTTTAGGTTAAGATTGTCACCTCTATCACACATGGATTAAACGTAAAAATACATTTTACATTTCGAAAATTGGATTTAAATAATCTCAAGTATTGACTATTGGCAAACAATAGTCTCAACTAACAAGTTGATTGCTGATGTTTCAATATTTTAACTTGTTTGCTCCCATCGCTCCGAGATTTACAGATGCCGACAACTGGCAATTAACGGCGTTAGGATTCTATTAGTCACAGATCATCGGAAGCAAATATGCTAAAAGATGAAACCGTCAACGGCCAATTCGTTAGCTATGACTATAATTTGTTAATAACTAAATAGTTGAGATTATCTAATTCCAATTTTCTATAATTTTTTTCATTCATGTAGCTTAGTCATCTTAAGTAGTTCAGTCCAAAATTGAACTTTTAACTCTTTGAGTTACCATGGCTTTATTTTTGGTGTATTGGTTTTATTAATCTTAACCATCATCTTTTGGTCGCAATTGGTTCCAACTAAGGAATTGGCTGATAACAAGCCCAACTTTTAAAGTATCTGTTCCCAACGGTCCGAGACTAACAACATCCAACACCGTTACTTGCAGGTCGTTGGGAAAACGATTTTGGTCGAAAAAGCCACATTTTTTGCTGGGATACTCAATCTGAACACCACCATTACCACCAAATGACTCACGACCAACCAACCACCACCATTTGAGCACCGCCAGTCGATTCTGACAATGGTTCTAGGGTTCCGGCGACCTCAATAATTAGGGTTTTTACTAGAAAAAATTTCTAAAGGTCCAATCTAAGGTTACAAAGATGTTTGGGACAAAAATGTTGAGTTTTCTTGAACAAATGTGAGTTTTTCGGCAAAAAGTGTTTTTCCGGCGACCTTCAAGTAACGACGTTAGAATTCTGTTAGATGCGGACCGTCTGGAACAAATACGTTAAAAGTTGGGACCGTCAGCAATCAATTCATTAGTTGGGACCGTCAACAACCAAAAGATGATAATTAGATTAATAAAAACCAATACACCTTAATTTTCACCCATAAATTTTGTTCGATTTTTAAAGTTAGCTTTTACAATACACCTTAGTATCTGTTCCCAACGGTCCGAGACTAACAACATCCAACACCGTTACTTGCAGGTCGTTGGGAAAACGATTTTGGTCGAAAAAGCCACATTTTTTGCTGGGATACTCAATCTGAACACCACCATTACCACCAAATGACTCACGACCAACCAACCACCACCATTTGAGCACCGCCAGTCGATTCTGACAATGGTTCTAGGGTTCCGGCGACCTCAATAATTAGGGTTTTTACTAGAAAAAATTTCTAAAGGTCCAATCTAAGGTTACAAAGATGTTTGGGACAAAAATGTTGAGTTTTCTTGAACAAATGTGAGTTTTTCGGCAAAAAGTGTTTTTCCGGCGACCTTCAAGTAACGACGTTAGAATTCTGTTAGATGCGGACCGTCTGGAACAAATACGTTAAAAGTTGGGACCGTCAGCAATCAATTCATTAGTTGGGACCGTCAACAACCAAAAGATGATAATTAGATTAATAAAAACCAATACACCTTAATTTTCACCCATAAATTTTGTTCGATTTTTAAAGTTAGCTTTTACAATAACTAAAATACCCGTAATCATTAAACTTTTTTAGTTGGACTAGTTTTTATCCTGTTGGTAGTAACTTCCATTAGGTTGTTCACTTTAGAGCGGGTTTAAAGCCCCTCCACGTCATCGTCACGTAAGAAACGGGGCTTCGAAGCCCTTCTCCATAACGTCCCGCTGTGGTTTAAAGCCCATTGGCGCCCCATATATATATATATATATATATATATATATATATATATATATATATATATGTTGGGCTATATTTTGTGGTTTATGCTTGGTATTGTTAAACTTAGATTGGGCTTAGTTGGGCATTTAGTGTAAACCGAAATCTATTGATTTCGGTGGCCTTTGCTTTGTTTTGGGCCTAGGTTGGTAGTCTATATATAGGATGTATGTTTACATTTGTAGGGTTTTCAGTTGGTGTGAGTGGGTCATCAGTTGTGGAGTTCGTTCAATTAGGTTTTCGCCGTCTAGTATCGTTGTTGGTAGAACGAGTATTGTAAGCATAGTGCTTAAGCACCCGACGTTAATAATAACGTGTGTTTTTAAGCACTCCATCGTGTGTTTTACGTGTTCTTGCTTATTGTCTTGAATCATCTTGTGTTAGGATTCCGTACTAACATCAAGATACTTGATATCATATTGTAGTGATCCAGATTCAGGACTTACAATTGGTATCAGAGCCTATAGACCTATTCTAGGCTCGGTTATAGGTGATATCA